>NC_048304.1:67951531-68145605 GCF_013100865.1 Trachemys scripta elegans
AAGAACAGGAGTACTTGTGGCACCTTAGCGACTAATAAATTTATTTGAGCATAAGCTTTTGTGGGCTACAGCCCACTTCATTGGATGGGCTGTAGCCCACAAAAGCTTATGCTCAAATAAATTTGTTAGTCTCTAAGGTGCCACAAGTACTCCCGTTCTTTTTGCAGATACAGACTAACACAGCTGCTACTCTGAAAGCAGACAATGTAATTTTATTTATATAGTAGAAAGAGGTTGGTGGGGCAGGGAGGTGGGTTGCTTCAGGACTCAGTCCTTGCCCTGCAGAACTTTGGGAAGGAAAGACAGCAGTGTTAAAATACAGTGCAAAACAGAACAGGGAGTGCCATGTGGCCGTTATCGCTGAAATGTGTCACAGAACAGGTGGGCTTCCAGGGTATGTTAAGGAAGAGTGTGGGGAGATTACTTGTACATGTTATTTGGGAATTATGGGTGTAGCTTCTTGGTGAAGTCAGTCCTGCTTACACAAGCAGAGAATAGAAACAATTTAAAGAAATGTCCACAACATTATTCTTCCCCCACACCCCCATGCTCTGTTTAAAAACACACATGCACAAACCCTGACAAGAAAAAGTAGGGTAGAAGAGGGGGGCATGGGGCAAAGATATTCATACTTGCCCTCATAGACTTTAAGGCCGGAAGGGACCATGATGATCATTTAGTCTGATCTCCTGCAGGCCACAGAACCTCACCCACCCACTCCTGTATTAGACCCCTAACCTCTGGCCAAATTACTGAAGTTCTTAAATCGTGGTTTAAGGACTTGAAGTTACAGAGAATTGACCATTTACTCTAATTTAAACGAGCAAGTGACTTGTACTCCCTGCTGCAGAAGAAGGCAAAAATACCCCAGGGTCTCTGCCAATCTGATCTGGAGGGAAATTTCTTCCAACCCTACCCTTTCTAAAGTCAGATTAGTTTCTGCAGAGGTGTCTGGAAATGGTGACTCTGTGGTGCCTTTTGACTTTTCCCACCCCTCTGGGATTTAGAAACAGGGTGGGGAAATTCTAAGTGATATTGTTAAAGCTGAGAAGCACCACAATAGTGTGTGTTAGTTTCATATGCAAACTTCAGCAATCTGATATTTCTATACCCATGTTATCAAAAAAACATAAGCTAGTATTTGTCTGACTGATTCTGTTATTTAATGTTTGTATGTTGGCTCATAAGGGTTCATGGCACTTTACCCAGTGAGTAAAGTACTCGATCTCCTGCATAGGTTACTTCCACAATGAGACAGGACAGGACTCTAGGTGAGAGAACAGCAAGGAGGAGAGCAGCTAGAACACACAAGAGAGAGGTTTGTTTGGATGGCACAATATGAATCATAATAGTTGGTCCCATTTATATATTACAGTTTTAATCCTGCTTGATAGTTTAAAGAGAATTAGGGGATTGTTTTACTGTCCAGCTGGGCCCTAAATGAAAACCATGCGTTTCTAAAGGCTGGTAATGTGATCTCTTCCCTTCACTTCCTGTTCTAAACCTTACCCTGTGCCGTTGCTGAAATCCCTGACCTTCCCCTATCTCTGAACTGTTCTGTGTACTGAGATTGGACGCACACATAGGTTTTCCTTTCCCTACCCTAAGGACTTTGTTGATAAAATAGTTACACTTTGCTTAATTCTTCCCTATCCTTGGCAACTTTCCCTGTTCCTGGCAGCTGTGGTTCTTTGTCCCAGCTGCTTTAGGAGGCAGTGTTCTCCTCACTTGTCTGGGTGCATCTCATGGGAGAAGAAGAATAACTTTTGTCTCATCCAAAACAAGCCTTATAGAAATCCACATGGTATGATCTCTTCATGCTCCAATCCCTTTAAATCTGTGAGATCCAGGGGTTCAGAACCCTCTCTTACCCATCTGTTCAGGAGTCTTCCTGCAGCTATCCTAGAACAGAGAGGCAGGTCTTTCTCCTATTTCCACCCTGCTCTGGGTTTTCATTATCTACAGTACCCTAATAATTGACTGCAAGACCCTAAAATTACTCTGGTGTGAAAGGACTGTTGAGATTTTTCTGCCAGACACTACGAAGCCCCAGTTCTAAAAGTAAACACATGTGTGATTAGTCCCATTGAATGGAATGCTCAGTGCTCATGGAACTACTCTTGACTCGAGCATAACTGTTTGCAGGATCGGGGCCTTAGTGGGAATTTAAATGCTCATTTATTAAGGGTTAAGTCCTCCATTGACTTCAGTGGGAGCAGAGTTGGGCCAATGCTCAAAATCCCACCCCAAATCCCTACGGCTTTCCTATGACTTGTTGCCCTCACTTTCTCTCTCATTCAGTAATACTTAAAATTATAAATAGATAGATGCTTTGTTTTCACAAAGAAAGTTACAAAAAGATAAAGGACTTAATGTTCACTCCCTCTGCTTTTTGTGATTCCAGGACAGACTCCCATGAATCAAAATAAATTATATTGTAGTATTGGCTAGTATTTTCTCTCGTTTTATTCCACAATAGACTTCTTAACATGCATTCCCTGGTGCTTAATTCCCTCCAGCCCCACCCCCTGCATATCCTATTTCCACATGAGGACTGTAAAAGGGCTGTCTCCAGGGGAGATCTACTATTTCACTAGGCCTCTCCTGGCTCGAGCTATAAGCAGATTTCACAAGATAAAACTGTATTTGAAACAATCTGGAATTGCATTCCTAAATACTGTGAGCCCAGTCCTGCAGCCCTTACCTGGTCTTTTGACTCAGTGAAATCAGTGTAAGTCTTGCTTAATTTGCATGCATGATTTGGTCTTATAAATGCTAGTGTTTTTTAATACAGTATTCTTTATCGAGCTTTTATATAGCTAACTCCCATTGGTATCGCATATCAAAAGACTGGTTTGCACTGCTGTTGCCCATGTATGTTTTCCCCACATTTCCTGATTAAAAAGACTTAAAAACAGAGTTGCTTAACTCTTCCATTTCTGAGAGTTTAATTAGAAGTGAGAATCTAATGTGACACAGATAGTAAGTAAATGCTTTTTAAAGCTACTATTACTACTCCAATTGCAGAAGTTCAGTGATAAACTTCAAACAGCTATAAAATAAAACAGAATACAATAATGGGGAAGTTTAAGCTCAGGATTTAAACTAATTTCACATGCAAGGAACAGTGAGAGCTAACACTTAGCAAACATTTTTCTGTTTTTTAAATCCTTAGAATATAGATAAACTTCTGACTTGGCACATGTAGAACGGAAATAAATAACGTTATTTAGGCACTATAGAAGAAGGAGTAAAAAGCAAGTTAACAAAATTTACAGATCATACTAAATTTGGAGTAAGTTGCAAATACCATGGAGGGCTGAGAAATAAAAGATCTGCTGCAATTAGTAGTATGAGCAGGGAATAATAAAATGATATTTGATATGGATAATAGCAACTACAACAGCTGCGGGGGTGAATCTGAAAGGCAAGTATTCTATGGGAAGGAGAAGCTTAGAAATCTGAAAAGACACTGTGGGTAATATCAGACTGCAGACTAGATTTTAATTTGCTAAGCATTAAGATATCAAAAAAGGCCAATACAATTTTGGGCTGTGTGTGTAGACGTGTTATACTAATGGAGGAAGGACTTAACATGACTTGGGTGTGACCACAAGTTGCATACTACAATGGTTCTCAATCCGGGGTACACATATCCCTGGGGGTACACAGAGGTCTTCCAAGGAGTACATCAACTCATCTAGCTATTTGCCTAGTTTTGCAACAGGCTACGTAAAAAGCACTAGCGAAGTCAATACAAACTAAAATTTCATACAGACAGTGTTTTGTTTATACTGTTTTACATACTATATACTGAAATGTAAGTACAACACTTATATTCTAATTGATTTATTTTATAATTATATGGTAAAAAGAGAAAATAAGCAATTTTTCAGTAACAGTGTACTGGGACACTTTTGTATCTTTTGTCTGGTTTTAAGCAAGTAGTTTTTTAGTGAGGTGAAACTTGGGGTACACAAGACAAATCAGACTCCTGAAAGGGGTACAGTAGTCTGGAAAGGTTGAGAGCCACTGGCATACTATATTCAATTTGGGGCACCTAATTGCCCGAAGAATAGAGGTAAGCTAGAGGGTGTCCAGAGAAGAGCATCAAAGTGAGTAGAACACTAGAGGGATTGTCTTCTGAGAAAAGATTAAAGGCCCATTACTGCAGATGTTCTTGGGTGTACAATTCCCCCTGAAGTCACGGGGAGCCTCTCATATAAAATACCAGCAGGTTCAAGCCCTGAAACGGCTAAATAAATATGTATGTCTTGATTAAGCAATAACTAAAGTGCAGAAGGTTCATGGTAACAGCCTGCAAATATTTGAAGAGTGTAAACATCAATGAGAGAGAGCATTGTTTAGGGCAGCATAATGAAGAATAATGGGAAGCAATTAAGAAAGGGAAAGATTTTACTCTAAATATCAAGCTACACTGACAGTGAACTTGATATTAGGTTGTGGAAGTGGTGGAATTTCCTTCCTGGACACATCATTTGACTGGCTGTAGCACATGAAAATATACAACAGGGAACAATCTTGCACTGGCAAGGAGTAGGACTAGATGATTTAGAATGTTTTTCCCCATTTCTAACTTCTGTAATTGTGTTGTCTTTCCTGGTGAGAGCACTTTAATAGAAAGAGAGAATTCCACTGGTGTGGTATATTTCCTTATTCCATAGCAAGGACAGAAAGTTAACCATACAGTCAGTACTGCACAAATCTTGGCAAATGAAGCTCTCTGCCTTGAACAAATAGCACACAAGCAATGGCAGTACTTGGTGTAAGATGGTAATGAAGTCCCCATGGCACATTGTTCTACAGCTTCTCTGCTGAGATGACTAACTTTTGCCAGAGAGACTCAGACCAGTCCCCAGCAAACATCTATCAGCTCATCTCTTTCACATCACCGAACTGCTGTCAGGCAAAAAACTGATGTAGGAGTCTACGCTGAGCACCGCATAGGCAGCCTCTGCAGCCTCACAGAGTCCCATTCATGGATCCATCTGCCTGGAGCCATTGCAGGAGCAGAGCTGAGATCAATGTGTGCCTGACAGCTGTTTGGTGGGGTGTGAGACGGGATCGTGGTCCATGCCAAAGCTGGATTTACACTCGGGGCCTAGAGATGGAAGGTTCCATATCCGATGGCCAGTCCAATCTCCACTCAAGCAAGAATTGTTGGAATTCCTATTTTTCCCTCTTTTTGAATTAAGCTCCCACATGATGAGCTCGGAGCACACTGTAATTCAGAACCATGTCTTGCTTCCCATGAAGCTTTGCCTAAACTCACCCTTCCTGGC
This sequence comes from Trachemys scripta elegans, assembly GCF_013100865.1. NCBI lineage: Eukaryota > Metazoa > Chordata > Testudines > Emydidae > Trachemys > Trachemys scripta. The sequence continues at coordinate 67,956,835 of NC_048304.1, forward strand.
TGTAGAACGCCCATAAATGTGTGCCTTGTAGTTTCTCATTCCCTCGCAGAATAGATCTTGCTCCTAGTTTATCGTGCAGTAAAGAACACACTATGAGAGAATACCCTTTGACCTAATTTACTGAGTAGCTGATATTCACTGCTTGCCAAATATCCAGGTCTTCAGCTGCCTATAAATGAAGGGTTTTTTATCTCCTCCTGGTGTTCTTTCATAGGTACTGCATGTATTTTCCTTCACAAAGAGCCTAAAATTTAGCTTCAGTTAATAAGGTTTTTCATTTTGGGCATGATCCTGCCTTTCTGGTGCACTCATATTCCACTGGTTTTACTGAGAATTTTGGTTCATCGGATCCTGGTGCTGCATGGTGATCCAGTGTCCCATCACAGAGCCTTTAGATATGTGTGAAACTCTGCTTATTGCACAAAAGGACACATGGAGAATTTCAGATTGTTCTTTGTCAACTCTTGGATGCTCCCCAACGTGATCAGAGGGAGCAGTGCTAATGTGCTCCCAGAGCCCAAACTTTTACTCTTCAAACAGTGATTCCAGCACCTGCTGCCCCAACAGATGTGAGCTCTGGCCCAGATCATAAACTGGTGTAATTCAGTCTGGCTCCACTGACTTCCGTAATGCTAAGCTGATCTATTGAGAAACTGGGCCTCTGATATCTACGGTGGTTCACTGCATTGCTGCCAGACTTCTCAGCTAGCCCAATGGGCTTTAAAAAAAACCACATTCTGATAGGAATAGATACCAAATACTTGTTTCTCATTGCTATTTTTCTTACCACTTCTAGTGATCCACTGGCTATTAGTACATTTCACGCAATGGCCTCACCTTTCGAGACTTGTAGGCTACATTGCTAAAAAGGTCACGTTAAAGAATAGTTTATTAAGTAAACTCTTTTGAAGAAATCAGTTTGTTACTTGGAAAATGCTGGTTCTACATTGTCAGCAAAACAACTGAGAAATTAGACTGTTAAATCATGGGCATGTTTAAGCTCTAAATTACCGAGAACACTTCAGAAAATTGACTTACATGATCTTCCTAAGCAAATGAAAGCACAGAGCTAAGGAAACTGAGTAATTTCCTTCTCTCTGTGATATTTCTTTTTAAAAATAGCTTTGTATAAAATCTGGCTAGTGGTAACGCTAAATAGGTTATCACTTGGAATCATTTCAAATAAGAAAATGGCAACCCAGATAGTTTTCCTATGGGCTAAAATAGTGGTGTATTTTTTTCCCCTCCTTATAAATGTGGTAGAAACTCTGGCCAATCTTTTTTCTAATTTAAACTGCTATAGCTCTGAAGTCCCTTCTTAGGAATTAACTACCTAAAGAATACTATAGTTAGCATGAAATCCTGCAGATTCGTACAGTGTTGCATATGCTTTTATTGTATACAGTGTTAGGATTTTGTAGTTCCAACTAGGTAGCATTCAGCAAATGTTTCAGAGGTTTCTTATGGGACATTTTACTCAGGATCCCCAATTCAGACCTAGTGCAAGTGATTGGAATGTTATTATTTGTATAGGAGTTGTGCATAGAAGCACCAACTGAGATTAGGGTCCCATTGTGCTAGATGCTATACAGACCTGTAGGTTACACCTGCCCCAAACAGTTTCCCATCTAAATTGACCAGGATGGAGGAAGAGCAGAGGATGAATTAACTAGCTAGACTAAGGTCACACAGCAGGGAAGTGGCAGGACCTGGATCTAGAACCTAGATCCCCTGAATTCCAGTCCAGTGCCATCCACTAGACCATGCTGCTTCTCAGTTGACTTCAATGGAAACACAGGTGCTTGCACTAGGTCTGAATATAGCCCCCATGTCACCAACTTTGAGGGATGCCGTGAATTTACTGTGGTGTAACTGAGATCAGAGTTCGTCTGCTTGCCTGTAAAATAATGAGGCCAAAACCCCAGCCACAGGCACTCCAAACCTAGAAATCTGCAATCCAAATCTGAAGCTCGAAGTGACCAATGTTTTCAAATCTAGTGTTTGAATTCAGTCCCTTTCAGCTGTGAACTCAGGTCCGGTTCTTAGTCTCATTAGAGATCAGTATGTTTGATTCACCAGGCTCCCAGTTTACACTGAGAAACTCTACAGGAGTAGCAGAGTGGTGAATCAGGCCCAGTGTTTTCTTCTCATCTACGCATATCAGGTGCCAGCATGAATTCCTAACTCCATTCATACAACTGTGTCTTTGAAAAAGCTCATTGTGTCATGTACAAAACAGGAAACGTGTGATGGTGTGAGCCCCAAAGGAAGCTCTAGAGCTAAATATCCTGCACACATCCACCTGAAACTCGTCAATGGAATCAAAACATACAAGTTGCCTATGGAAGTTTAGACCTTTCCTTGCCTGCATCATACTGGTTTAAAAAGAAAAGCTTCTATATAAAAGCAGAGCAGCAAATAACAGCATGCAAGCAACTAGTACCTGAGGGCATTTAAAAAGGAAATAAACAGATCAAAACAAAAAAGACAGACATCATAGGCCAGTTAACTTTCTTTCTGCAAATGAATTGGCTTTTTCAGTGAATTGTGAATTAGGTTAGGTCCATCTGTGTCTTTTTCCTTTTAATTTTCATCTGTCTGTATACTGGCAAATAGGACAACTGTCCCAAAAGGATCTGAGTGACATAAACACCAGGGAGAGAGAGAGGACTAGTTCAGAGCAATTCAAACTGGTCTGAACGAGGAGCAAAGAGAAGAAACCAAACAATGCTAGACTCAATGCTTGAAATTTCCCAGCACTGCGTGCTTCTAGATGATGCATAAATAGAATGAGAGAAAGGACCTTTAGAGGTCATTTAGTCCATCCTCCTGTGCATCTCTGACAGGTGTTTGACCAATCTGTTCTTAAAAACAATGACAGGGATTCTGCAACCTCGGTTGGAAGCCTATTCTAGTACTTAATTATTCAAATGGTTCGAAAATTGTTCCTAGTATCCAACCACTGGGCCTGATTCACTACTGTCTTATGCCTGTGTGAACTATACCAGCACACAGTGAGTGTAGAAATGCTACCACATCAAAATACATGTTACGCTTTATCTGCACAGGTGCGAAGGGAAGAGCCAAAGCCCGTTGAAGTCAATGAAAGTGTTTCCACTGAATTCACTGATTTCTGGATCAGGCCCTAGATGTCATCACAAGGTACAAGGCAGAGGAAAATCAGACTTTGTGTTGTAAAGTGGTGGTAGCCCATCATCTGTGTTTCAATCCAGACTGGACAAGACACTGAATAACGGAGGGCATGGAGTGAGTGATGGACTAGAAACCATAAGCAGGTAAGAAGAGCCACTGAAATCTTGTAAGAAATTCTGTCAAATTCTTGATTTTTATTGTGCTGGAATTTGGTGGGAAATCTGTAGTTTGGAACTCCAAAGCTAAGCTCCAGTCATCATTTGAGTTCTATCATTAGTCATTCTTCTTAAATGGACTGGAAATAGAGAGAGAAACCTCTTAACACTTGGAAATCCCACATAACCCAACTATAAATCCCACTAGTTAGACAGCAATGTGCTAAATATTCAAAGAGAGACTGATAATCATATATTCCTTTGATAGACTTGGATTTGTGCATGGGTTTCTTTCTGCATCTACCTGCGGGAAGAATATTTCTGGCAGCCTTTCAATTAAATATGGGGATGATGGTGCTAAGTGAAACACCAAAAGCTTCAGCGTTGCAGTTTATCTTTAAGCATCTAAAAGTTTGAACGCTGATCCAAAATAGCCAGACTTGCAAAAACTGGGCTGGAAACGTGTGTGTGTTTGTGTGTGCACTTGTGTGTTTGTGTTATGTACTTGTTTCCATTGAAGCTCATACTATGTTTTGTAACTTCATTTTGTGGTCCTGACACAGACCAGGAAGTGAAGAGCTGCTCTTGTTGAAGAGGGAAAAGGTGAACAGATATTTTTAGACTCTCAGAGGTTTGGTTCCAGCTTGGTTTCAGTTTAGAGTTGGCTCTTACTTGATCAGAATTGGTCTGTCTATTGCTACGGTGGTTTTAATACAGAAACACAGTGAATCATTTAGAGTATGATCCCAGAATCTCTGCACAGGCAAATTTCCCAGGGAAGTCAATGTGAGTTTAGCCTGTATAATGACATGAGAACTGTAGAGCAAAATGTCTTTAGGTGCAGAGAACACCTTCCATATTAGGATCACAATGTGCTTTGCAAACATCAATGAACTAAGCCTCACAACAGACTGTGAGGTGGTTTAACTGAATTGTAGCTGTTGGACAAGACCAAATTACATCCGGAAAGAACCCAAATGACTCTTGGGTATGTGTTGGCCAATTGAGAGAAAAGCCCTTAAGCTATATGGCATAATTATCTAAAATGGGTATAAAAGTGATTATTCTCTCAGCTATTTTAATGTTGTGCCCCTAGATATAATTTACCAATTGAATTCTGCAGTCTCCTTGAAGTGATTGGTTGGCTGATATTACCCCATGGTTTGTTACTCTATTAAATACCATGATGTGACATTATTCACAAACCTTTTTTGCTATTACTGCCATGGTAGTGGCACAGTAGGGACACAACTGGTGTTGTTTTAAACCTTTACTAATAATCATTTGTCTAGAACTACACTAGATAGTTAAAGGACTCCCTCTGTTGGCAGATCCATGCATAACTGCAAAATTAATAAATCCCATTTGTGTGTCTTCTTCATGCTTCTACTTTGACTTTGTCTAATAACAGTAATTTAGTTAACGCTGCTAAGATCTAAAACAACCGACTGCAGACTGCAATTAACTAATTCTAAAGATTCAGACTCCTCAATCCAATAAGCTGATATATTTATCTTAGTCACAAATGTTTTATCTTTTACTTTTTACCCGAGTACTTTTTGTTGTTTTGTTCCATGCTCTATGCATAGGGATGAAGACAGTTGTCAATCCTGGGTCATCTCCTGACAGGGCTGAGGGGTCATATGCTTGGGTGCTGAACTACCCTGTTTTTAAAAAGCAGTAAAGAAATCTAAGGGGAAATGAATTTCACCATCTGGTGGGTTTTTCAGAAGTTCTTTGTTTCTCCTTAGTTCCAAATGGCCACATGACCCCACCCCTGGATGTATGTGTCTGTGTATACACACACAGACTCCTCTCCAGACTCTGACAGTTGTGATCCTGAACATACTGTTGAACTTACAAACCAGACTCAACCTCAGACAAGATGTCCTAGGGAGACAGATTTTCCTTTACTTGTTCCCTATCCCCTTCTGCTCCTGCTTTTGGAGCAGACAGTTTTTTCAAAGCAAGACAAAGCGAAGAGCAAACTATCAATATGCAAGCAGGGTCCCTCACTGCTCCTTAATTAAACAGAAACTTCTTAATATTTTTCTAGCAGAATCCATGTAACAGTTTTAGCTAGAGCTGTGCTTTTCAAAAATTGTCACCCTTATATATATTTAGATCTGTAGTATATAAAGTAAGTGTGTGTGTGTGTGTGTGTGTGTATAATTACATCCTCCTAAGCATTCATTTAATTTGAAAATGTTAGGAGCCTAGTGCTTATTAAAACTGCTAGACTAAAAGGATTGCAAAGCTGGTGGAAGTGTTTATTTATAACAGGTACAGATCTAGCCCAGGCAGCAGTAGCGTAAGCTTCCCCCTCACTACCATACCAATACATGCTAACCTTGAGCCGGAGCCACTCTGCTGTGTCTGACAAGGAGGCCTTCTGAGACTAGATTTCAGAGTGGTAGCCCTGTTAGTCTGTATCAGCAAAAACAACGAGGAGTCCTTGTGGCACCTTAGAGACTAACAAATTTATTTGGGCATAAGCTTTTGTGGGCTAAAACCCACTTTATCAGATGCATGGAGTGGAAAATACAGTAGGAAGATATATACATACACAGTACATGAAAAGATGGAAGTTGCCTTACCAAGTGGGGGGTCAGTTCTAATGTGACAATTCAATTAAAGTGGGATATTATCAACAGGAGGAAAAATCACTTTTGTAGTGGTGATCAGGGTGGCCCATTTCAAACAGTTGACCAGAAGGTGTGAGTAAGAGTAGGATGAAATTATCATGGGGAAATTTGTTTTTCATTTTTGTAGTGACCCATCCACTCTCAGTCTTTATTCACAGGGGCGGCCCTAGGCACCAGCTAAACAAGCAGGTGCCTAGGGCGGCATAATATATGGGGCGGCATAATGCTGGAGCCCCAGCTCAAACCTCAAGCAGCGTCCTGGGCTGGATCCTGACCGCCCCGGGGGTGGTAACCAGCCTGTTGTTCTGCCGCCGGGTGCGGCAAGGCAGGGAGCCGGCTAAGTGGGGAGTGTGTCCCCACCACTCTCTCGGTGGCAGCGGCCACCTCCCCTCAGGTGGGAGCCAGTAGCGCGGCCCTGCCCCGGCTGCAGAGGACAGACCGCTCTTCCTTGGCTTGTCCCCGCCGCTGCAAGCCAAGGAGCAGCCCGTCCTCTGCAGCTGGGACAGGGCCGCGCTACCGGCTCCCACCTGGGAGGGGCGAGTGACCTGGCAGAGAGGGGTAGCATCTGTCTAGCAAGCCCAGCACCTCTTCCTTGGCTCCTCCAGCCCCAGAGCTCTCTCCATTACATGCCCCTCGGGTACCCAGCTGGGTGGCCTCAGGGTGCTGGTGCCTGGAGTCTCCTTCTGCCTCCCCCCCTGCAGGGGGCGAGCGACCTGGCAGAAAGGGGCAGCATCTGTCCGGCAAGCCCAGCACCTCTTCCTTGGGTCCTCCAGCCCCAGAGCTCTCTCCATTGCATGCCCCTCGGGCTCCCAACTGGGCAGCCTCAGCGCTGGGAAAACGCCAGCAGGGCTGGGTCCAGTGTGTATCCGAGCTTGTGGGGAGCTCTCTCGCCCCAATGACTAGCACCTTACCTACGGCAAGTACGGTAGTGCAATAGGAGGGTGATGTGAAAAATATCATGTCACATTGTGACATGGTCACTCAAATCACGATTACGTGTGTGTACTGTGCTGCCCTATTGGCACCATTCGCGCTAATTTCTGTTTCGCGTCGGTGCCAGTGGTTATAAGGCTAAAATGCCAGGACAAAAATGAAAACAACTTTCCGGTGCTGCTTACCGGCAACAAAGACAGAAACGGCAAAAAGAATTAGAAAAACTATCTCTTCAAAAAAGTATTTTAAAAAAGTCGACAATCAAGGAGAAAGCTCTAAGCAATGTATTGAAGGTGATTATTCATCAACTGAAAGACCGATGGAACTAAAGATGACCTTTTATCAACTGACAAAGATGAACAACAATCTGATCAAAGATTATCTTCACTAACTGATAAAGACAAACAATCACAATCCATCCAAAGATTTACTACTTCAGCTGAAGAGTCCAGAAATGAAGAACTGTTATCCAAATCTAAAACTGAAGAACAATTATTGGAAGGTGGAGAGACTGACATAGGATCGGATCCAAGTACATGGCCGATAATAATTACTGATACAATGCAAATTATTATTGTGAAAAAGGTCCTTCAAAACTAGATCCTACATTTGAATATCCATTTAATGATTCGAATCATCAATTTATGCCATCCAGTATGAAGAAAAAAATGAAAAATGGGGAACAAATTAATAGATTGGGGCTAGTGTATTCACAGACCAAAGATGTAGTTTTTTGTTTTTGCTGCAAACTGTTCTGTAACTCAGACATTCTTCTGGCAACTGCAGGTTTTAATGACTGGCGAAATTTACATCAGCATTTGAAAGAATATGAAACATCAAAAAATCATTTACGCTCATTGACAAATTGGATTGAGCTGTCAAACGGATTATGTTCCGGTACAACAATCGATGCGGTACAGCAACGTCAACTAAATTCAGAACTTCGACGTTGGCAAGCGGTGTTGGAACGTTTATTGGCAATCATTAATTTCCTAGCCAAACAGTGCCTCTCATTCTGTGGATCCTCGGATATTTTATATGAGAATAACAATGGAAATTGGTTGAGTTATTGGCAAAATTTGATAATGTTATGGCTGAGCATATACGAAGAGTGAAAGATGGAGAGATTCACACCCATTATTTGGGTAAAAATACATGAAATGAGATAATAGAATTAATTTCTAATGGAGTGCGTAATGAAATTTTATTGAATTTGAAACATGCCAAATATTACTCAATTATACTTGATTGTACTCAAGATCTGAGCAAAACCGAGCAAATGTCAATAGTTTTACGATTTCTGAAAATTGATGAAAATGCAGAAGTGAACATTTGTGAACACTTTCTAGAATGTATACCAGTGAACAAAACTACTGGGAAAGCCCTCACAGATGTAATTCTACAGAGACTGGAACACTATGGAATACCTTTTAGAAAATATGTGCGGCCAAGGGTACGATAACGGCTCAAACATGCGAGGATGACATACAGGTGTACAGCAAAGAATATTGAATTTAAACAATCGAGCTTTTTTCATTCCTTGTCATGCGCATTCACTCAATCTGGTTGTCAGTGATGCTGCCAAATCATGTAAAGATGCCGTTTCATATTTTACCACAGTGCAAGCAATTTACAACGTTTTTAGTGCTTCCACACACCGTTGGGTAGTCTTGAAGAAGCATCTTGAACAAAAACTCACTCTTAATCGTCTGAGTCAAACTATATGGGAAAGCAGGATACGCTATTAGACCATCCTGATATTCATCAGGAGAGATTTATGATGCACTATTCAAAATAAGCCAGGACTAGTCGTATGATCCTTCATTTCGACATGAAGCTGAAACATTGGCTCAGAAAATGATGCAGTTTCAATTTTCATGTTGCACGGTTATTTGGCACAATATTCTGAATCAAATTAATTTGACCAGCAAAGTTATGCAAAACATAATCATAGACATATCCGAGGCAAAGACGATTTTGAATAAAACGCTGGAATATTTAAAAAAATACCGTTCAGATGAAGGATTTGAAGAAACTGTCAAAGAAGCAACAACAATAGCAGAGGATCTTGATTTTGAACCGATGTTTGCACCTCAACAATTCATTCGTCCTCGGGGAAAAAAAACAAGACAGTTTTGTTATGAGGCTCATGGTGATCCTATTCTCGATCCAAACGAAAGGTTTAAAGTTGAATGTTTCTATTGTATTTTGGATGTAGCTATAACTTCCATTGAAGAAAGATTTTGTCAGTTGCATGGTCATTGTGAAACTTTTGAATTTTTATATGATATTGGAAATATTAAAAATCAGTTTTCCAAAGAAGACCTCATGAAGCAGTGCCAAGACCTACATTTAGCGCTCAGTACTGATAATGCTGCTGACATTGATGCAGTAGAATTGTATGATGAATTAATAGCTTTATCTGAGCTAATAAGTCCTAAAACTTCTCCTCTAAAAGTATTAGAATTTATAGCAAGAAATGATTTTTTCACTCCAAACACTGCTATAGCATTATGCATTCTTTTAACATTAACAGTATCAGTGGCTTCTGGTGAGCGCAGTTTCTCAAAACTGAAATTACTAAAAAATTATTTGAGGTCCACTATGTCTCAAAATCATATGTCAGGACTGGCATTAATTTCAATTGAAAGTACTATTGCAAAAAATTTAGATTTCACTGACTTATTAAAAGACTGCGCAAGAATAAAAACCAGAAAAAGTCACTCCCACCTGTTCATGCTCTCTGTATGTGTGTATATATATCTCCTCAACATATGTTCCATTCTATATGCATCCGAAGAAGTGGGCTGTAGTCCACGAAAGCTTATGCTCTAATAAATTTGTTAGTCTCTAAGGTGCCACAAGTACTCCTGTTCTTTTTGCGGATACAGACTAACACGGCTGCTACTCTGAAATCAGTTCATATAAATTCTTTTAATTTATGAGAAACTGGAAGACACTAACGTTTTTCATTACAGTGTATAGTTGAACTCAAATTGTTTGTAATTGTGTTTTTGTTAAAATTAAATGTCAAAATTACACTAGTAGGAAATTGTTTTATTTCACTAACTACAAATTCTGTTTTCATTTTATTTTTAATTTTAAACAGTCAAAACAAAACTGCAAAGTGCAAATATGTGTAAAAGCCAAAAAAAAAAAAAAAAAGTGGGGAGGGGCAGCCAAAATTTTTTTGCTTGGGATAGCAAAAAACCTAGAGCCGACACTGTTTATTCAGGCCTAATTTGATGGTGTCCAGTTTGCAAATTAATTCCAGTTCTGCAGTTTCTCATTGGAGTCTGTTTTTGAAGTTTTTTTGTTGAAGAATTGCCACTTTTAAGTCTGTTATTGAGTGTCCAGGGAAGTTGAAGTGTTCTCCGACATTTGATTTGTGTTCATTTATTCTTTTGCATAGAGACTGACCAGTTTGGCCAATGTACAGAGGGGCATTGCTGGCACATGATGGCATATATCACATTGGTAGATGTGCAGGTGAATGAGCCTGATGGTGTGACTGATGTGGATAGGTCCTATGATGATGTCCCTTGAATAGATATGTGGACAGAGTTGGCAACGGGGTTTGTTGCAGGGATAGGTTAATGGATTAGTGTTTTTGTTCTGTGGTGTGTAGTTGCTGGTGAGTATTTGCTTCAAGTGGGGGGCTGTCTGTAAGCAAGGACTGGCCTGTCTCCCAAGGTCTGTGAGAGTAAGGGATCGTCCTTCAGGATAGGTTGTAGATCCTTGATGATGTGCTGGAAAGGTTTTAGTTGGGGGCTGAAGGTGACAGCTAGTGGCGTTCTGTTACTTTCTTTGTTGGGCCTGTCCTGTAGAAGGTGACTTCTGGGTACCCTTCTGGCTCTGTCAATCTGTTTCTTCACTTCAGCAGGTGGGTATTATAGTTTTAAGAATGCTTGATAAAGATCCTGTAGGTGTTTGTCTCTGTCTGAGGGATTGGAGCAAATGCGGTTGTATGTTAGAGCTTGGCTGTAGACAATGGATTGTGTGATGTGGTCTGGATGAAAGTGGGAGGCATGTAGGTAAGTATTATCAGGGATACTGTTCCTGATGGCTTGTAGTCCATCTTTGTGTGGAATGTTGATGAAGAGGGCTTCTACATCCATAGTGGCTAGGATGGTGTTTTTTGGAAGACCACCAATGGACTGTAGTTTCCTCAGGAAATCAGTGGTATCTCGAAGATAGCTGGGAGTGCTGGTAGTGTAGGGCCTGAGAAGAGAGTCTACATAGCCAGACAATCCTGCTGTCAGGGTGCCAATGCCTGAGATGATGGGGCATCCAGGATCCCAGGTTTATGGATCTTGGGTAGCAGATAGAATACCCCAGGTTGGGATTCTAGGGGTGTCTCTGTGGGAGTGGATGGGTCACTACCAAAACTAAAATCTAATTTCCCCATGCTAAATTCACCCCACTGTTACTCACACCTTCTTGTCAACTGTTTGAAATGGACCATCCTGATTACCACTACAAAAGTGATTTTCCCTCCTGTTATTGATAGCCCACTTTAATTGAATTGTCTTGTTAGCACTGACTTCCCCCCCCCCCCCACTTGATAAGGCAAATCCCATCTTTTCATGTACTGTGTATATATATCTTTCTACTGTATTTTCCACTCCATGCATCTGATGAAGTGGGTTTTAGCCCACGAAAGCTTATGCCCAAATAAATTTGTTAGTGTCTAAGGTTGTTTTTGTTTTTTCTTTTGAGACTAGTTTTTGTGGATGCTGGGAACTATTCTGAGAACCACCAAACTCATTTCACAGAGGCCCTAATAGAGATATATCATGTTATACCTAGCACTTATCTATAGGATTTTCATCAGTAGATCTCAAAGCCCTTGACAAAGGAGGTCAGTATCATTATCTCCATTTTACAGATGGGGACACTGAGATACAGAGAGCTTAAGTGATTTGCCCAAAGGACACCAAGCAGGCCAGTGGAAGAGCTTGGACTGGAACCCAGATTTTCCTATCCAGGATACACAGCATTGTACAAGCTATGCCTCTGTCAGGAATCCTAATATCCAATGCAGAGAGAGTAAGAGGATTTCTATACTCAGAAAGTGACCTGAGAGCCAAAGAGCCCTTCTCCAGTATGTTTGCAGGCTTTAGAGTTGGGCTGAAGGCTGAAATATAGAAAAGCTTGTTGTGTTTGAGGCCATTTGTAACTTTCCAGAATTGGCTGAGGATGATGGGGAATAAGGCAGAGGTGAATTCTTAGGCTAGGTCCACATTACAGCTTATGCTGGCTTAATTTATGTCACTCAGGGGTGTAAATAACGCATCCATTGGAGTGACATAAGTTACACCACTATAAGCACTTGTGTGTACAGCGCTATGTTGGCGGGAGAGCTTCTCCTGCTGACGTAGTTTCTGTCGCTTGCGGGGGCGGGGGGAGTTTATGCTGATGAGAGAGCGCTCTCCCATTGGCATAGAACATCTTCAGCACATGCTCTGCAGCAGTGCAGCTGGATTGGTACACTGAGCTGTTATAGTGCTGTACGTATAGACGTGGCCTTAGGCAAGTGTAAATTCTCATTACATCTGATTTGACTGTCTCTTTGTATTGCACATTCTGCCCTGGCTCTTTGCGCAAAACTCCTTAATGTCAAAGGAAACTCTGCATGAGTCGTGAGTGTAGGATGTACAAGAGAAACCCATGCTGCAATCTGCAGCTCACAGAGGAGGGCAAAATTTTGCCTTACATTTGGAGATTATGCACTTGAATAAATCAATACCTCTGACCACCAGGGGGCTCCCTACTTCTTCAGTTCCGTTATTGCAGTACATTTATTATTGTAACAAACTAACCAGCTCAACTGTTTGTTAGGGGAATTCCTTAATTTTAGATCCAGATTTACCTCCTTTCCATAGATAACTGCTGCTGTCTCTTCCTCTCATTACTATCAACAGTGACAGCAGAAATGCTGACTTATTAAATCGAGACTGAAGAAATTTGTTTATTCCAATACCACAGAAATTGATTCTGGATCATTTCAAACTTTCTGCCCTCTGATGTTTCTTAGGAGTTCTGTTTTGGGGACTTTATCCCACATTTGAGCTCTGGCAGAACATAAAGATATAGGTAAAAAGGGGTTTACTTATAAACAAAAGTAAAAGGGGGTTTCAGATACGCATGTTATCAGTTATTTTTAGTAATGCCAGAGAAAGGGACTTTTTGGTCCATAAGATGAACTATGTTTATTTGCATTGCAGTAGAAACCAGGCGCCCCACTATTCCAGGTGCTGCATGTACTGTGATGTACACAGAGGGTGCATTTAACATTGCAGCTGGAAGCAGGCTTCCTAATGTGAGTAGACAGACAGTTGCTAGCTCTGTGCTAAATTAGCTGCTAAAATTAGCTATGGAGCCAGGACTAGCATGGGCAGTGGCTTGGGCTAGCTGCCTGCATATGTACCCGGATGGGTTTGTACTCAGACGGCTAACCCAAGTTGCTGCCTGTGCTATCCCAAGCTACCACACTACTTCTAGTGTGGTAGCTTGGGCAGAGCAAGTGTGGGTCTGTCTCCCCGAGCTAGGAAGCATGCTTACAGCTGCAGTGTAGAGAGACAGCTGCTGTCCTAAAGAGTTTATAATCTTAATAGACAAGGCAGAAGAAGGATGGAGGAAAGGAAGCATTATCCCTATTCTGAGGCAGAGATTAAGTGACGTGCCCACGGTCACACAGGAGGCTGATGGCAGAGGTGGGAATAGAACACAGATTTCCTGTGTCAAGTTTCTTAATCACAGTATATTAAAATATATAGATAGATCAACAGATTCAGGAAGAGGATAATACATCATCCACTTTGTCCTCTTTACCTAATTTAGCAGCAAACACTTCTTGGACAAGAAACAAAAGGATGAAAGTGACTCCTTTTGTACTAGAACAAGATTGAAAGAAATTCCTTTTAGGATGCACTAAAATATTTCTGCCTCTAAAATCTGCTGCATCAGTGGGTAAAGAGGACACAGTGTTAAAGAACAGTCATTCACTGGTCATTAAAACTCAGATAGGTAGAATTATAGGTTGTGGCTCAGCACTTCAGTTTGCACCATGTCGCATGCTACCGCCTTGGTTTCCAGCTTCCAGCAAACTCACTTTTATCACTAATACCAAAGACACCTTGTTAAGGTGTGACTGGCTTTCCATCTGTGCCCCAAGAGAATTTTCAACATTTAGGAGGCAACTGTTGTAACTGGATCACCCAACAGAATTCCTCTGATGAGGTTTTTAAAGTTATTCTCTGTTTTAAAGAAAAAAAGACACTATGGGGTGCCATGTTTGTTGTGTCTCAGTAATTCCATAATGAGTTCACTCAGCTTACAAATGATAGTGACTTTTTTTGGCCAGCTCTACAACTCCCACCCTGGTACCTGAAAGTCAACTTGGGCTCTTTCCAGTTCACACAACATTGCCAGGAAAACAACTTCTGTGATCAGACCCATAGTTAGCATTTCTGCAGGTGGTGCTACAACCACAATGGAATCCAGCTCCCTCTCCCAGAGCTATCTAGGGTCTGATGTGCTAACCACAGTTAAAAAGTACTGAAACTTATTTTTGTCAGGACAATAAGCACGTATGATTGATTCAGAATCCACACACAGGGAGAAAATCTGTTCAGTAAGAAGGTGCTATTTTTACAGTCATCTTTCTGACCTTAACTGTACCTTTAAAAACTTGTTGCTTTACTCCTCTGCTACTAAGACACAGCAACCAAGACCAATAGCAAAAGGATGAAGAATTTATTCCCCTCTTTCACCAGTCTTGGTTTTCTGACACCTATTATATCTTCTGTTATCTGAGCACAAACTAATGGGAACTGCTTCCTCTGCTGACTGACCCCAATGCTTTTATCTGCTTTACTATTGCTAGCACAAAGATCTTCCAAGATACAATCCAGCTTCTGACCTGTAGATAGAAGAACAGGAGTACTTGTGGCACCTTAGAGACTAACAAATTTATTAGAGCATAAGCTTTCGTGGACTACAGCCCACTTCTTCGGATGCATATAGAATGGAACATATAATGAGGAGATATATATACACACATACAGAGAGCATAAACAGGTGGGAGTTGTCTTACCAACTCTGAGAGGCCAATTAATTAAGAGAAAAAAAACTTTTGAAGTGATAATCAAGCTAGCCGAGTACAGACAGTGTGATAAGAAGTGTGAGAGTACTTACAAGGGGAGATAGAGTCAACGTTTGTAATGGCTCAGCCATTCCCAGTCCTTATTCAAACCGGAGTTGATTGTGTCTAGTTTGCATATCAATTCTAGCTCTGCAGTCTCTCTTTGGAGTCTGTTTTTGAAGTTTTTCTGTTGTAATATAGCCACCCGCAGGTCTGTCACTGAATGACCAGACAGGTTAAAGTGTTCTCCCACTGGTTTTTGAGTATTTTGATTCCTGATGTCAGATTTGTGTCCATTAATTCTTTTGCGTAGAGACTGTCCGGTTTGGCCAATGTACATGGCAGAGGGGCATTGCTGGCACATGATGGCATATATCACATTGGTAGATGTGCAGGTGAACGAGCCCCTGATGGTATGGCTGATGTGATTAGGTCCTATGATGATGTCACTTGAATAGATATGTGGACAGAGTTGGCATCGGGGTTTGTTACAAGGATAGGTTCCTGGGTTAGTGGTTTTGTTCAGTGATGTGTGGTTGCTGGTGAGTATTTGCTTTAGGTTGGGGGGTTGTCTGTAAGCGAGGACAGGTCTGTCTCCCAAGATCTGTGAGAGTAAAGGATCATCTTTCAGGATAGGTTGTAGATCTCTGATGATGCGCTGTAGTCCACGAAAGCTTATGCTCTAATAAATTTGTTAGTCTCTAAGGTGCCACAAGTACTCCTGTTCTTCTTTTTGCGGATACAGACTAACACGGCTGTTACTCTGAAACTTGACCTGTAGATGGAGTATACAAGTTCCCAACAACATAATATGCTTGGAATGTTCAACCAGAGTTTCCTCACTAGGAAAATCAGCTCCTGTACAAACACAATTTAGAGTCCCATTAGGAGCTGATGTGATATTAAAATGTGTAAGCCCTGTTGGAATCCTAAGTTTAAACACAACCAGCTGCCAGGTTTATTCTGATTGTGAAGTTATGCTCCCCAGCTTGTGAGTTAACTGATCAAGGTTGTGTTGTAATATGACCTAACGTTCTACCAACCTGCCCCAGAGGCACAGGAGCTATTTATGCTGTGCATTACCAGGTCTAGAACAGAGCCTGGTGGATATGTGTAACAACTGTCACTAGACCATCACTCAGCCTGTTAACACTTGTCTAAGGGCATGTCTATACCACACAGCTTTTAGCGACAAGGCTGTGTCGACACTCTTTTTCGGTACTTTGTTGGTACTTTTGCCGACAAAATACGTCCAGCCCCATGAGTGGCGTTAGCTTTGTCGGCAGGAAGCTGTATTCACACTGCCACTTGCCTCCGCAAAACTTTTGTCTTTTGTGGGGAGAGGGGAGGGCTTTTTTAAGTACCCGTTAAAGACAAAAGTTTTGTCGACAACTTTGCAGTGTAGACAAGCCCTTAGGGTATGGCTGCACTAGACTCAATTGATTGCCAACATGAAGTACTTACATAACATGTTTGTATAGGCTAATGTGGACACTCCCCACATGTTGGATCTAGGTTTTTTAACAAGAGGTAAACAAAAGTCTGACAAAGACAAGTCCTTATACTCATGCAAACTAGAGCAAAAGGAGCAGACTCTGAAAGTGCCTTATAAGTACTGAAGTACAATAGGTACATAAAGTGACAACAGTACGGGTCTATGGACACATGATACAATCAGTGAATCTAGCTATTTTCACTTTAAAGCTTTACGTCTACACTTAAAAGTTTTACTAGTATAGCTATATTGGTTAGGAGTGTGACTTCGCTTTTTACCAGAATAGTTATACCAGTAAAATAACTAGTGTACATGCAGTTATATCAGACTAAAGGTGCCTTGTATTGGTATAACTTATTCCCCTTTCCCTATGGGAATAATCTATACTGGTATAAGCACTTTCATACCTGTATAAAAGCTGTACTACTTTAACTAGAAATTATGTACCATAACTTCTGTTTGTAGACAAGCCCTTAGATATTTCCATTGTATCTTCCCCCCCTGGTGATGGTTGTCATTCAGTGATTGTCCTGTGCCAGGATAGAAGGACAGATTGTTATCAAGTAGGTAGAGTTGAGTAGAGAAACTCAGGGGTGATCTGCCACTGACTCAATGAGGAAACTTTCTACCTGGTTCTAAACTGGTTTAAACCATTTAGAGCTTCAGTGAAGATCTGGTTTAAGGCAGCCTGATTTGTTTTTCCTGAACTGGCTTCAAGTCCTAGTGTGTATATATATACACACATATGGGTATTTAAAATTAGTTTAGTAAAAATGAGCCATGCTGCATTAAACCATCTAAATCCAGGCCTACACTTTGTCTCCCACCAGTTTTAAAATTGATTGAGCTTAACTAGGCTCAATGGCTTTAAGTCTCTTCAGCTCTGTGCCTCAGACATGAAGTAATGGCTCTAACGCACCTTGTGATTCTCAACTAAGATTTTTTCTAGAACAGTGTTTCCCAAACTTGGGATGCCGCTTGTGTAGGGAAAGCCCCTGGCGGGCTGGGCCGGGCCGGTTTGTTTACCTGCCGCGTCCGCAGGTCCGGCCGATTGCGGCTCCCCGTGGCCGTGGTTCACTGCTACTGGCCACTGGGGGCTGCTGGAAGCAGCGGCCAGTACGTCTCTCAGCCCGCGCCACTTCCAGCAGCCCCCATTGGCCTGGAGCAGCGAACCGCGGCCACTGGGAGCCGCAATCGGCCGGACCTGTGAACACGGCAAGTAAACAAACAGGCCCGGCCCACCAGGGGCTTTCCCCACAAGTGGCATCCCAAGTTTGGGAAACGCTGCTCTAGAAAGACAACTCACTGTTAAGCAGTAGCATATCAGCTATAGATGCATAACTGATTCATTAGATTAATGCTAGCGCAGCTAGCTGGGTATAACGTGACAATATGAAAGGCAATGGTTTCCTTGCTTAGCGTGAGTCTTGGAGTAGAGTAGGTGGGTGAAGAGGCTTTTGGGGAGCTGCATGGAAAATGCCACCATTTTCCTTTGAATGTGGCAAGGACTCTTCCGGAGAGTCAGAGCCAAGTTATGGGAACAGTGTGCTATTTTTGTGGAAATAAAACGTACTCTAAATTGTTTCTGGTATTGTGCCCATAAAAATATGCCTACTACAGCTACATCTGGCTGTAATTTAAGGGCACGGTTCTGCAAGGTGCTGAGCACCCTCAACTCCTATTGAGGTCAGTGAGGCCCTCAAAACCTTCCGGGATCAGATTGAGTGTAACATAGGGTAAACTGAGGGCATCACAAGTTGCACAACAGCTGGTTTGAATTATATTTTACCCTTTAGTCCAGTTTTTTTTTTAAATATGCATGGCTTTTCCCATGCCAATAGTAAACAGCATGCACCTTTACTACAGGTTGTGGAGAAATTTTTATGTGACAGGAGGAAATCTAACACAGTTGCCAGAGCTACCTGCTATCAGCCTAGAGCAGCATGCCCTACTTCCGCTTCAGCAGAGATTCATGCTGACATAGGGAAGGTGCTGGGGAAAAGTGTCTTCCTTTTTGCTCAGCACATTCCTTTCCAGCAACCTGCTGCTGGTGAAATATCCTGTTCCTGAACTTGTAAGGCTGTTGAACCTAATGCTACAGTTCAGCAAAGCACAAGCACACTCCCACATTCCATGCACAGCCCTGGGAGTGGTTCACTGAAGAACAGGAAATCCTGTGCTCAACTCTTGACCCGATTCTTAAAATCCTTATTGTATGATAAGATGGCAAGAGGTGTTTGGAGGTCAGTTCACTATCCGTATCTAAGAGTCAGATGGGGAAAAGGGTTTAATCTTCTAGTTAAACTCCAACCATTAAACCCAAGCTCCACCCACAAACCTGGAGTAGCATTTTGGTTAAAATGATGGCAATAAAATAGTTAACAATATTGAAAGATAGACTAACATTAGCCTTCAGGGTTAACACCCCATTCAGATAAATGTGATCAGTTGAAGGTCCTCTAATGACTACTTCTGCATCCAGTACTGTCAACCCCGAGCACTCAGTCAGGCCCCCCAAGTGCATGAGATTTTTAAAAATAATAAATTTGAGGTTCTTTATACTTTAGGCAAGGTTGCCTCTGGAATTAGAAACTTCTGTTTTAAAATGGAA
Organism: Trachemys scripta elegans; assembly: GCF_013100865.1. NCBI lineage: Eukaryota > Metazoa > Chordata > Testudines > Emydidae > Trachemys > Trachemys scripta. Next base: position 67,975,973 of record NC_048304.1, read on the forward strand.
GCTGAAATTTTCAGCTTCCATCAGGAGACTCCAGGAGTTGGGGCTTTAAGAAAAACACCAACTATCACGAGACTCCTGATAAAATTGCATGAATTGCCAATATAAAATCTGTAGAAATGGCTGGGCATTTGGGCCAGTACCAGCCTGGTCCTTCTGCTGTACTCACCTGCCCATTTACCCCCAAAAAATTGCACAGTGCAATTTGAAAATTAAAGGCACAGTATACTCTCAATTATCCAACTAGGTTGGGGGACATGGATTTTATTGACTAATTTGGACTCCAGATAATCAAGACAGCAGGAGCCATTGAACCTCTCCCGCCTCCATGCCTTCCTCCCCTTTGCAGTTTGATGGGAGGTCTCTGCTCAGTCCCCTTCACTCAGCTATACCCAATCTCTGCAGGCGCAAGGTGTGGGGCAAAGCAGGAAAGAGACCCCTGGCCAGGACTCTGCTCTGCCCCCCCAAGACCACAGCCTTCCCTGAACCTTGCGTCAGACAGGGACGTGGGGCTGCAGAGGGTTCCCTGCACTGCCTCAGGAACTATTCAGCAGCAGGAGGCCACCCCTATGGCGGGGGGCTCAGCCTCTTCACAGTCCTGGCTGGACAGTCCTCTGTTCAAATATCCTAACCACTGAATTATCCAAATCCCTTCCTAGCCCCCCAGCATGAGATGTGGGGGGTGCAAGGAAGGGATTGGGATAAAACAGAGCTTCAGATAATAGGGTTACAAATGTAACTAGATTAGATTTCAGGACTGAATGTGATTATGCAGAACCTATGGCCTTAGGCAGAAGAGCCAAGTGAGTTGCATAAGGAGCAATAACAGGAAAAGTTCAGCTGGCAGCTTGTTAAGCGAAATTATAGAGCAATCAAAACTGCAGAGGGCTGAGCCAGTCCATTCTAGGGATAGTGAATGATGCTGAGTGTGAAGTCTGCAGCAAAAGCTGGATTATGTCCGGTAAGGTAGTAAAACACTGTGCAACCCCATTGTAACACTTGGATTTGAATGAAATATGATTTTGAATGGAGATGTTCATATTAATTAAATGGAAGCAGGCAGCAATTCCATCTGTTACACCTTAATGAATTAGCTTCAAGAACCTTAATCTGCTTCTCACAGAAAGATAGATTTTTTTTTTTACATATATATGCTGCATAAATCAAAGTGTCTAATTAGCTCCTTTCCTAATATTTGAGTGAATTTAGTAATGGTGAAAGACACAAGAATGACAGCCCTGGAGGCCAAAGCCTCATGTGTGATTGCCTGTTTGGAGAGAAAGCTAATGTATGTGCAGAATAAGGCTTTGCAGCAAGAATTCTATAACAGGGCACTGGAATGGGAGGACCCAGGAGGCCATGGCTCCATCACTTTTTTTACTGGCCTTAAGGGCGAGCAGTGGGGGAAAGGGGGCAGAGCAGGGGGCGGGGCCTTGGGGGAAGGGGCAGCGTGGGGGCAGGGTCACAGTTCTGGCACCCGTGGCCCCCCACTTTTAGGAAGCTTTCATGGCTCCTGTTCTATAAGAATGTTTACTATACAACTCTCTAAAACTATTAGGTATGGACCTTGCCCCTGTTACCATAGTATCTGAGCACTGCACAGTCTTCCAGGTATTTATCCTCCCAACAACCCTGTAAGGAAGGGGGAAGTGCTGTTATCTGTATTGATAAAACAATGGCACAGAGAGGCAAAATGACCTGCATAAGGTCTCACAGAAAGTCTTTGGCAAAGCAGGGACTTGAATCTAGATCTCCTGTGTCCTAGGTTGGTGTTCTAACCCCTAGATACAGCCTTCCTCTCTCAGACATACTTTGTGTAGCTCCTGGATTTATTGACAATGGCCCAGAATTCCCAAGCCTTTTAATTCTATTTTATGGTGGGTTTTGTTTTATTTTGAATGAGTAAACTGTTGCGTTTATCTTTGAGCTTTTCAGCATCTGAATGTGCAGCAGGACAAGTGAAAGTGCTGCAAAATGTAGGCAAGTGAAAGCAGCGTATGCCTCCATGGAAAAAGGAAGGAAGACACTAGGGGTATGTCTACACTACGGGATTAATCCGAATTTATATAATTCAAATTTTGGAAACAGATTGTATAAAGTCGAATGTATGCGGCCACACTAAGCACATTAATTCGGTGGTGTGCGTCCATGTACCGGGGCTAGCGTCGATTGCTGGAGCACTGCACTGTGGGTAGCTATCCCAAAGCTATCCCATAGTTCCCGCAGTCTCCTCCACCCATTGGAATTCTGGGTTGAGATCCCAATGCCTGATTGGGCCAAAAACATTGTTGCGGGTGGTTCTGGGTATATCCTCCCCCCTCTCCAGGGAAGCAATGGCAGACAACCGTTTCACGCCTTTTTCCTGGGTGAACAGTGCAGACGCCATCCCATGGCAAGCATGGAGTCCGCTCAGCTCAAGATAGCAGTCATGAACATTGTGAACACCTCACGCGTTATCGTGCAGTTTATGCTGAACCAGAACCTGCAAAACCTGTCGGTGAGGAGTAGGCTACGGCAGCGCGGCGGCGAGAGTGATGAGGATATGGACATGGAATTCTATCAAATCGCGGGACCCGGTGCTTTGGAGATCACGCTGTTAATGGGACAGGTTATAGCCGTGGAACGCCGATTCTGGGCCAGGGAAACAAGCACAGACTAGTGGGACCGCATAGTGTTGCAGGTGTGGGACGATTCCCAGTAGCTGCGAAACTTTCGCATGTGTAAGGGCACTTTCTTGGAACTTTGTGAGTTGCTTTCCCCTGCCCTGAAGCACCAGAATACCAAGATGAGAGCAGCCCTCATAGTTGAGAAGCGAGTGGCGATAGCCCTGTGGAACCTTGCAATGCCAGACAGCTACTTGTCAGCTGGGAATCAATTTGGAGTGGGCAAATCTACTGTGGGGGCTGCTGTGATGCAAGTAGCCAAAGCAATCACTCAGGTGCTGCTACGAAAGGTAGTGACTCTGGGAAATGTGCAGGTCATAGTGGATGGCTTTGCTGCAATGGGATTCCCTAACTGTGGTGGGGCGATAGATGGAACCCATATCCCTATCTTGGCACCGGAGCACCAGGGTACCCAGTACATAAACCGCAAGGGGTACTTTTCAATGGTGCTGCAAGCACTTGTGGATCACAAGGGACGTTTCACCAACATCAATGTGGGCTGGCCAGGAGGGGTTCATGACGCTCGCGTCTTCAGGAACACTAATCTATTCAAATGGCTGCAGCAAGGGACTTACTTCCTGGACCAGAAAATAACCGTTGGGGATGTTGAAATGCCAATAGTTATTCTTGGGGACCCAGCCTACCCCTTAATGCCATGGCTCATGAAGCCATACACAGGCAGCCTGGACAGGAGTGAGGAGCTGTTCAACTACAGGCTGAGCAAGTGCAGAATGGTGGTAGAATGTGCATTTGGACATTTAAAAGGTCGCTGGCGATCGTTACTGACTCGCTCAGACCTCAGCCAAACCAATATCTCCATTGTTATTTCTGCTTGCTGTGTGCTCCACAATCTCTGTGAAAGTAAGGGCGAGACCTTTATGGCGGGCTGGGAGGCTGAGGCAAATCGCCTGACTGCTGATTACGCGCAGCCAGACACCAGGGCGATTAGAAGAGCACACCAGGAAGCGTAGTGCATAAGAGAAGCTTTGAAAACCAGTTTCATGAATAGCCAGGCTACAGTGTGAAATTTCTGTTTGTTTCTCCTTCATGAAAACCCGCCCCCTTTATTGACTCATTCTCTGTAAGGAACCCACCCTCCCCCTTCCCCCAGCTTGCTTTCAAAGGAAATAAAGTCACTATCATTTAAAACTCATGTATTCTTTATTAATTGATTATAAACATAGGGAGAGAACCAACAAGGTAATCTGGGTGAGGTTTGGGAGGAGGATAGGAGGGAAATAAAAGGCCACTGAAAAAATTCAATATAATGACAGCCTTTTGGTTGGGCTGTCCACTGGGGTGGAGTGGGAGGGTGCATGGAGGGTGCACTGCGTTCTTACACATCTGGGTGAGGAGAATATGGAACATGGTGAGGGAGGAGGGAGGTTATACAGCGGCTGCAGCGGCAGTCTGTTATCCTGCTGCCATTCCTGAAGCTCCACCAGACGCCGGAGCATGTCTGTTTGATCACACAGTAGCCCCAGCGTTGCAGCCTGCCACCTCTGATCTCGAGCATCCCTCATGACCTCATGTTCACTGGCATCTTTCCTGTAAATTTAGATACCATGTCCTTCCACTCATTCAAATGAGCTCTTTCATTGTGGGTGAATTCCATTATTTCCAAGAACATCTCGTCTCGTGTCCTCTTTCTCCACCGCCTTATCTGAGATAGCCTTTGGGATGGAGGAGGGAGCCTTGAAAAATTTGCAGCTGCTGGAGGGAGGGTTGAAAAAAAGGAGAGAAGTTTTTAAAATGATACATTTTACAGAACAATGCCTATATTCTTTCATGGTGAACAACACTATTCACATTACATAGCACATGTGATTTCAGTACAAGGTCGCATTTTCCATCTTAATATTGAGTGCCTGTGGCTTTGGTGTTAGAGATCACAGACGCAGGTCTGGGCAACAGAATTCAGCTTGCATGCGGCCATGGTAAGCCATTGTCTTTCGGCTTCTGCACCCTCCTTTCCCACATACCAAGCAAAGCTCGTTGACTGCTGCAGTTTTCCTGTTAACCTTCAGCAGCAGAAAACAAACTAACCCCCCCCATCCAATTCTCTGGGCTGATCGCTTTATCTCTCCCTACACCGCGTGGCTGGTATCAGGGAAGATCCCTGCAGAAACCAAACTAACCCCCTGCCTCCCCTCCCGCCATGAATTATCTGAGATGATCGCTGTACTCCTCCCGCCACTGTGTGGCTGGTAACAGGGAAGATCCCTGCTAGCCAAACATGAAAAGCTCAGGGCCAATTCCCCCCCCACCCCCCGTGCTTGGCTAACTGCAGGGAAGGATTTCTTTTCAGCCACAGGCAAACAGCCCAGTAGGAACGGCCACCTCTGTCCCCTTAATTAAATTCCCGTATTTCAATCAGCTTACCATGAGCGATATCACTCTCCTGAGGACTACACAGCAAGATAAAGAACGGATGTTGCTTGAATGCCAGCAAACACCAGGACCACACGCTGCCAGGCTTTGTCATGCAATGATACCAGATTACTTGCTGCAAGCATGGCGTGGTCAAGTGTCCTACCATGGAGGACGGAATAAGGCTGCACTGCCCAGAAACCTTGTGGCAAGACTTTTGGAGTACTTCCAGGAGAGCTTCATGGAGATGTCCCTGGAGGATTTCCGCTCCATCCCCAGACACATTAACAGACTTTTCCAGTAGCTGTACTGGCCGCAAATGCATCCCAAGTCCTCAGGGCAAAGTAATCATTAAAAAATGTTTGCTTTTAAAACAAGTTTTATATTTTAAAAGGTAAACTCACCTGATGTCCCTTCCATGGGGTCATGGACTTGGATACTGGCTTGGGAGGGTACTTCAGTCAGGCTGAGAAAAAGATCCTGGCTGTTGGGGAGAACGGAGTGCTGGGTGCTCTCCGCAAGCTCGTCCTCTTCCTCCTCCTCCTCCTCTTCCCTGTCCTCAGAATCCTCAGGTGTAGCTGATGAGATTATCCCCACCTCGGAATCCATGGTCAGAGGTGGGGTAGTGGTGGCGGCCTCCCTAGAACTTCATGCAGCTCGGCGTAGAAGCGGCATGTCTGCGGCTCTGACCCGGAGTGACCGTTTGCCTCCTTTGTTTTTTGATAGGCTTGTCTGAGCTCCTTGACTTTCACGCGGCACTGATCTGAGTCCCTATTGTGGCCTCTCTCCATCATGCCCTTGGAGATTTTTTCAAAAGTTTTGGCATTTCGTCTTTTCGAACAAAGTTCTGCTAGCACTGAATCCCCTCCCCATATAGCGATCAGATCCAGTACTTCCCGTATGGTCCATGCTGGTGCTCTTTTTCATTTATTGGCCTGCATGGTTACTTGTGCTGATGAGCTGAGCTATCTGTGGTCACCTGTGCTCTCCACGTTGGGCAAACAGGAAATGAAATTCAAATGTTCGTGGGACTTTTCCTGTCTACCTGGCCAGTGCATCCGAGTTCAGATTGCTGTCCAAAGCGGTCACAATGGTGCACTGTGGGATAGCTCCCAGAGGCCAATACCATCGAATTGCGGCCACACTAACTCTAATTCGAAATGACAATATCGATTTTGGCGCTACTCCGCTTGTCGGGGTGGAGTACAGAAATCAATTTTAAGAGCCCTTTATTTTGAAATAAATGGCTTCGTTGTGTGGACGGGTGCAGGGTTAATTTGATTTAACGCTGCTAAATCCGAATTAAAGTCATAGTGTAGACCAGGCCTAGCTGTGAAATCACAGGTGTGTGCGATATGCTGCTACAACGGTTACCTAGCAGTTTCCCATCCCCAATCCCAGCATGCATACGCACATGGGCATGGTCTGGTGAGGGGAAGGAATAAGGCTGGAGATTAAGGTTGGGAGAGCTTCCAGAAAAATGCAGGTGCGGCAGGAAATGGTGTCTCTGATTCAGTAGGTTGGGACTCTTCCCTTTGAATCCGTATTGAACCAATACCCTGGCATAATGTTAGGGGACAATAGGCTGCTGGAATTGCCGTGTTCCAGATGACATTGAAAAATGAAGATCCTGATTACTTCTGGTCATTAAAGATCTTATAGCCCTTGTCATAGCAAAACACCTTGTAACAAGTCCTGGACCTGCCTTACACCTTGTGCTGTTTATACCATCCTCTCCTTCCCTCAGGGCATGCTGGGATCTACAGCTGCCAGGAACCTTCTAGCTCCGTCTCTCTCCCCCAGACAGTGTCTTCTATATGTGAGCTGGACTCTGCTGGGTCCAGTGGTCTCTAGTGGCAGCTAGCAGCATTGCAGCCCATTTCTGTGAGAGAAAGGAAATTCTGCATGCACATTACTTTCTGCAAAACTCTGCATGGCGCAGTGGTGCAGAATTCCCCCAGGAGTATACATTCTGTTCTGCCTGAGGGGACAGAGCCTGCCCTACTCCTACCTCCTCAGAAACACCCTGAAACCCTGCCCCACCAAGCCGAGCGTGCTACAATAGCAAGCAAGAGGGACCAAATGGCGCTCTCTCACATGCATGACTTCCCAACATCCCTCCCCCTGGCAGTGATTTATGTTTCTACCAGCTGCTCCAGGCACCCAAACTGACCTGCCTGCACTGCCAGGGAGGGGCACATGACCACTCTTGTGGCTTCCCTTTGCTTCCCCATCAGAAGTCATTTTTCCATGGGGAAACAAAGAAATCTGTGGGCAACATGAATTCTGCACAGGCGCAGTGATGCAGAAATCCCCCAGGAGTAATTCTTCTTTAGTATTTTGGGTTTTTTCTCTAGATCAGGAGAAAATCAAGGGCTGTTCATTGATAGGTAGTTACCATTCATGGGCTGTTTATTGATGTGACATTTGGATCTGAGAGCTAGGGAAGAAGGAGGAGCAGGGGAGGGGGGACATGTACAGACAGCTCATTGGATTTGCTGTGGGCCGTCAAATTCTATCCTGGTAGTCTGCTGAGTGAAGTATTTTAAGGACCATACAACAAGGAGTTTGAGTAGTATCAGTTGAAGTTGAGGTGGAGGAGCCAACCCTTACTAAGTGACCCACAGAATGAAAAGCCAGAGCTTCACTACCCTGAACTGTATACAACATAACAGGAAGGTAACATACTGCTTTTTGAGTATTAACAAACTTAGCTGCTTTATACTCAGACTGACTCCAGGATCTGGGGCCCAAGCCACAAGCCAATATGACCTTTGCTTTAATCTAACCATGCTTTCAACTGAGCTCTTTCTGTTTTGGGGCTACGTTCAGACCTTAGACCTACTTGTTTCAAACCAAACTTGGGGGTAAAATCGCAAATATCCTTACAGATTCAATGGTGAGATTGCTACTGACTTCACTGGACTCTGGATCTGGCCGTAACTGTGCTGCATCTCACAAGGCTCTAGTAACACTGTGCTTCCCGTATCTCCAGCACAATGAGAAAATCTCATTGTTACCGTTTACCAATTGGTTCAAACTCACCATGCAGCTCTTACAGGCCCCTTAGGTAGTTTAATGGCCCCCCTCCCCCAAATGTTGCTATAGGCAGCAAATAAACTAGCTAGAAAAAGAAAATGAACACTGTAGTGCAGCGAGCTCCAAATGGCAGACCCAATGAGTTAGTTATACAAGGGATAATTTTATATCAAAGCTACCTAAGGAGCCTGTACTCTGAGGGTAGCATTCCTGTGGGGAGACGTCCAGAAATGAAATGCATTAACCAAATGCCTCCCTCCTTGCCTGTATGAAAGGGCAGTCAGTGAGCTCGTCCTACAATGGTTTCCTTGTCCAGAATTATTCCACAGACTGCCACAGCTGCCCCAGTTCCTGTTTGTGAATATTGTGCTAGTGAGAGTTGACTGATGGACAACCGTAGAGACTGAATCCCTCTCTCTATCCACGAGGACTGCCAAATCATACTCCTAATTAAGTCAATGGAAATTTGCCATTGATTTCAAGGCAAGAGAGACTGGGCTTGGAACAGATACAGTACCGAATGCACTACTGCAAGCTGCCTCCTATTGCCTGGCCAACATACCTGAAGTTTGACAGTCTGGGTGTGGTGGTAGCTAGATCTTGTCTACACAAGGGAAGTTGCACCAGTTTAACTTAGTATGATTTTAAACCAGTGCAAAGCCATGTGTGGAAACTCTTACTGTGGTTTAAGATTGGTTTATAGTGGATTAGCTTTAGTCAGTTGGGAACAGGATTAAGCTAAACCAAAATAAGTCACTTCTTAAACTGGAATAAGAGTGTTCACAAGGGGTTGCACTGGTTTAAAGACTAGTTTAAATCAAACTTTCTCAAGTGGACGAGGCCTCGGTCTGCATGCCCATTCAATCCTTGTCAGGAGGATGCCAGTTAGCCCTGGTCTACACTAGGAATTTAGGTCGAATTTAGCAGCATTAGATCGATTTAACCCTGCACCCGTCCACATGACAAAGCCATTTTTGTCGACTTAAAGGGGTCTTCAAATCGATTTCTGTACTCCTCCCCGATGAGGGGATTAGTGCTTAAATCGACATCACCGGGTTGAATTTGGGGGTTGTGTGGACACAATTCAACAGTATTGGCCTCCGGGAGCTATCCCAGAGTGCTCCATTGTGACCACTCTGGACAGCACTCTCAACTCAGATGCACTGGCCAGGTAGACAGGAAAAGCCCCGCGAACTTTTTGAATTTTATTTCCTGTTCGGCCAGCATGGCAAGCTGATCAGCACAGGTGACCAGGCAGAGCTCATCAGCAGAGGTGACCATGGAGTCCCAGAATCGCAAAAGAGCTCCAGCATGGACCGAATGGGAGGTACTGGATCTGATCGCTGTATGGGGAGACGAATCCGTGCTATCAGAACTCCGTTCCAAAAGACAAAATGCCAAAATATTTGAAAACATTTCCAAGGGCATGAAGGACAAAGGCTATAGCAGGGACCAGCAGCAGTGCTGTGTGAAACTTAAGGAGCTCAGGCAAGCCTACCAAAAAACCAAAGAGGTCCAGTTCAGACCCCCAGACATGCTGCTTCTATCATGAGCTGCATGTAATTCTAGGGGGTGCCCCTACAACTACCCCACCCCTGTTTGTGGACTCCTGCAAGGGAGTCTCAAGCAACAGGGACGAGGATTTTGGGGACGAGGAAGATGATAGCGCACAGCAGGCAAGCGGAGAAACCATTCTCCCCAACAGCCAGGAACCATTTATCACCCTGGAGACATTACCCTCCCAACCTGGGCTTCCGGACCTTGAAGGCGGAGAAGGCCCCTCTGGTGAGTGTACCTTTGTAAATATAATACATGGTTTAAAAGCAAGCGTGTTTAATGATTAATTTGCTCTGAAGACTTGGGATGTAGTAAAGCTACTGAAATGCAGTCAAGCATCATCTGCTCTTTATCTCTCTGTGTTATCCTCAGGAGACTGATATCATTCATGGTCACCTGGTAGAAATAGGGGAATTTTATTAAAGGGACATCCAGAAGTTGTCCTTCCTGCTGAGCTGTATGCCTGTGGCTGAAAAGAAATCATCCCTGCTGTTAGCCATGCAGTGGGGGGAGGGGTGAAGTGATCATCCCAGAGAATTGGATGTGTGTGTGGGGGGGGGGGGTTAGTTTGGTTTGTGCTGCACATTAACCCGAAAACCTTAGCTCCTCCTTCTAACTGGCTAACCCATTTTAAATAGTCAACCCAACTCTCCCTTTTTTCCTCCCGCAACTGCAAATGTTTCAACGCTACCACTATCATCTCCGGTCCAGAGGCTAGCACAGATAAGAAGATGAAAAAAATGCACTTGTGATGGAATGTTCTCTGAGCTCATGCAGTCCTCCTGCACTGAAAGAGCTCAGCAAAATGCGTGGAGGCAAACAATGTTAGAGTCCAGGAAAGCAGCAAATGAACGCAAGGACAGGAGGGATGAGCGAGATGAGAGGTGGCAGCAGCGTGATGAGAGGAGACAGGATGCAATGCTGAAGCTACTGGGGGATCAAACCGATATGCTCCAGTGTCTGGTGGAGCTGCAGAAAAGGCAGCAGGAGCACAGACCGCCGCTGCAGCCCCTGTGTAGCCGCCTGCCCTCCTCCCCAAGTTCCATAGCCGCCTCACCCAGACACCCAAGAATGCGGGGGGGCCGCTCCGGCCACCCAACCACTCAACCCCAGAGGACTGCTCAAGCAACAGAAGGCTGGCATTCAATAAGTTTAAAGTGCAGTGTGGCTTGTCCTTCCCCCCCTATCCTCTTCAACCACTCGACCCGGTGCTTCCCTCCTCCACCACCCCTCTCGGTCTACCTTGGCAGTTATCCCCCTATTTCTGTGACTAATTAATAAAGAATGCATGAATTTGAAACAACAATGACTTTATTGCCTCTGCAAGCGGTTATTGAAGGGGAGAGGGGAGGGCGTTTGGCTTACAGGGAAGTAGAGTGAACCAAGGGGCCAGGTTTTCATCAAGGAGAAACAAACAGAACTTTCACACCATAGCCTGGCCAGTCATGAAACTGGTTTTCAAAGCTTCTCTGATGCGCAGCGCGCCCTGCTGTGCTCTTCTAACCACCCTGGTGTCAGGCTGCGTGTAATCAGCAGCCAGGCGATTTGCATCAACCTCCCACCCCGCCATAAACATCTCCCCCTTACTTTCACAGAGATTGTGGCACACACAGCAAGCAGTAGTAATGATGGAAATATTGGTTTCGCTGAGGTCTAACCGAGTCAGTAAACTGCGCCTGCGCGCTTTTAAATGTCCAAATGCACATTCTACCACCATTCTGCACTTGCTCAGCCTATAGTTGAACAGCTCCTGATTTTCCAGGGTGCCTTGTATGCCTTCATGAGCCATGGCATTAAGGGGTAGGCTGGGTCCCCAAGGATAACTATGGGCATTTCAACATCCGCAGTGGTTATTTTCTGGTCTGGAAAGTAAGTCCCTTGCTGCAGCCGTTCAGACAGACCAGAGTTCCTGAAGGTGTGAGCGTCATGTACCTTTCCCGGCCATCCCATGTTGATGTTGGTGAAACATCCCTTGTGATCCATCAGTGCTTGCAGCACCACTGAAAAGTACCCCTTTCGGTTTATGTACTGGCTGCCTTGGTGCTCCGGTGCCAAGATAGGGATATGGGTTCCATCTATCGCCCCACCACAGTTAGGGAATCCCATTGCAGCAAAGCCATCCACTATGACCTGCACATTTCCCAGAGTCACTACCTTGGTGGCAGCACCTCAGGGATTGCTTTGTCTACTTGCATCACAGCAGCCCCCACAGTAGATTTGCCCACTCCAAATTGATTACAGACTGGTAGCTATCTGGAATTGCAAGTTTCCAGAGGGCTACCGCCACTCGCTTGTGAACTGTGAGGGCTGCTCTCATCTTCGTATTCTTGTGCTTCATGGCAGGGGAAAGCGAGTCACAAAATTCCATGAAAGTGCCCTTATGCATGCGAAAGTTTCGCAGCCACTGGGAATCATCCCAGACCTGCAACACTATGCAGTCCCACCAGTCTGTGCTTGTTTCCCGGGCCCAGAATTGGCATTCCACAGCATGAACCTGCCCCATTACCACCATGATGTCCAAATTGCCAGGGCCCATGCTTTGAGAGAAGTCTGTGTCCATTTCCTCATCACCACGCTGCCGTCACCTCATCGCCTGCTTTTGCAGGTTCTGGTTCTGCATATACTGCAGGATAATGTGCGAGGAGTTTAGAGTGCTCATAACTGCCGCAGTGATCTGAGTGGGCTCCATGCTTGCCATGGTATGGCGTCTGCAGGAGAGCAGAGTGGCAGTGGAAGCGTGAGGATGGTTTTCAGGTCTATTGTACCATCTGCTGCTAGCAGCACCCAAGACACAATAGTGGCAGCTGAGCTGAATGGGCTGTACACTTGCCGTGGTATTGTGTCTGCATGGAAAAAAGGCGCGAAACGATTGTCTGCTCTTGCTTTCCTGGAGGGAGGGGCGACTGATAACATGTACCCAAAACCACCCGCGACAATGTTTTTGCCCCATCAGGCAGTGGGAGCTCAACCCAGAATTCCATTGGGTGGCGGAGACTGTGGGAACTGTGGGATAGTTATCCACAGTGCAACGCTCCGAAAGTCGACGCTAGCCTCAATACTGTGGACACTTTATTCTTATGATAAAAGCATTACAGAGAAATCATATAAAAAAACCCAATAGAAGTTCCTATGCTCATGCTAAAAGCTTACCACCAGTCACCCAGTGGTCTTTAACTTCATCATAGATGCTGTGTGTGGAATCATTGCACATTCAATGTAGGCTCACATTGTATGACATGAATACATGTTAGCCACATTGTGAAGAGTGGATGGGTGGCCAAATGCGGCCCACAGCACAGCCCTGCAGTGTAGCACCTCCATGGCTGCAGCTCTAGTTCATAGGCTGGTCTATTGGTCATAGTATCATCACACCACTTACTCCTCAGTGATAACACCTCACACAACTGTTGACACTGTGGCCCTTCTGATATGCCTTACTCCTCATTTGGGCCAGCAGAAGAAACTTCTCCATAGGCAAAGGCTCTGCTGTGCACAAACTTCTCCCACAGCTCCGACCAGTACAGCCCAACTATGTAGCATAAGTGGCATGGATGAGCCCACTGCACAAAGATGAATTTCACCCTCTGTGAAATAACCCATTTTTGTCCATATATATAAGGGGGGGCAGAGTTAAGGTTGAAACTCTAACTCTGGATGGTTTGACTTTAAAGTCTCAGTTGTAAAGTCGAGTTGGTGTCTTTTGGTGTTTTTATTTTATTTTATTTTTTGCTAGTAATATGCAGAAAGATTGAATTTCACCCAGAGTGCAGGGACTCTCTCCTACATCTAATCAGCAATGTTACCTAAACTGGGACTTTGACAAAAGAAATTTTAACTGGAAAATTCTCCATGTTATTTATTTTTTTGGTTTGACTTTCTAAATATTTGGATTTCTATGAGATCAGGCTTGCTCATCTTTGTTAAAGTGCTGTGAGATCTACTGATGAAAAGTAATATATAAGAGCTAAGTATTATTATTTGGTTATATCTAGAGCCACATGTTGCACTGAACATTTAAACCAACCCTAGAATGGCCTGTTGGCTTAGTTACCTTGCTCTCCATGTTCATAACACCCAGTCTGTCCTCTAACTTACTTACTCTCCCTAGAGTCTGTACCCTCTGTGTTTTGAGATTCTTGTTTCCCCAAAGGTCCCTGACCTTTGCTTTTCTTTGCTCTCTGCCATTGTGCAAACATATGCCTCCTTTTCACTCTGCCAGCTACTTAGCTTCATCTCCTGGTCTCTGGAGCAGTGATGTTGATGCTCCAGTCCAGTTACTACAGTACATACCTCCTAAGCCATACTGCTCCTATCACATGATGTGTCCACATTCCCCTTGGTCCATATGTGCCTAAATGGTACAGTTAATATAGCTCCCAGCAATATGAGGCTACTGCACCATTACTTCTATGTACCAATCTCTTTGGAGCAGGGCCAGTCTTTGTTCCGTGCTTGTACAGAGCTTAGTAGAATGGAGTCCTGATCCATGGCACTATAAAGAATAATTATTATTGTGTGTGTGAAAGGATAGGAGTGGAGTGGTGACTTAGTGAGGGAGGGGCTGGGTTCTCAACTTCTAGAGGGCTATTAAAAAGCCTGACCAAATACTTTGGTCTGACCTATAGCCTGTGCAACCTCAGGGTGACTTCACCGAGGCTGGGGAGGGTTCAATCAGCTGAGAGTTAGTCAAAAGGATGTTGCAAGAAAAAAATTGCATAAAATATTCCATCAGTTTCCTTTTAGGTTTAGTGACAGTGGAAATGAAGCCTAGTACGTGGGAGACCCCCTGACTCCACTTGCAAGTCACAGCGTAGTTATGTAGCCTATTTTCGGTGATTTTTCAAGCCCCACCCAGGCACTCGGGCGTGCAAACCCTTTGTAACACTGACCCTGCCTGGGCAGCCCCGAGCGCCCCGGCTGGATGGCAGCGGGAGGAGCAGGCGCTGGCGCTCGCCTGGGTCACAGCAGAGCTCGCCGGAGCGAGCCACACCTGCATTTTCCGAGCGGAGCAGCCCGCTGGGATAAGAGAGCCCCGCCCTGCCCCAGGCTGCAGGACGCGGTGTCATGTTTTCCATTGCTGCTGCGGGCGAGTGAAACTCTCCTCCCCGCCCCGGGTCTTGCCGAGCCCACAGAGGGGAAGCAGGAAGAGCTCTTGTCGGCAGCTGCGGCTCCTCCTCCCCTAGAGCGCCTCGGCCCACAGGAGGAGCGGCCGTCTCAGCTTCCGGAGAGCCCCGCGTCCCCCAGGTAGGAGCCCGGGGGTGCAGGGGTGGCAGGGCCCGGCGAGGCGCGCAAGCGGCTGGGGGCGGGCTGGCAGGCGAGGCGGAGCGGCGGGGATAGGGTGACCAGATGTCCAGTTCTTATACGGACAGTCCTGATTTTTGGGTCTTTATCTTATATAGACTCCTATTACCCCCCCCCCCCTGATTTTTCACATTTGCTGTCCGCTCACCGGAGGCGGGGAGCAGCACAGGAGTGCCTGCGGCACCTAGACGGGGCTGGGTGGGAACCCTTCCTTCTCCCCAGCTTCTCACCCCCTTCCTCTGCTGCTTCTCACCCCCAGCCCCGACTGCAGTTCCCCGGCCGAGGCCGATCTCCCAGCAGCCAGAAGCGAAGGAAACTCCCACCCGCTGAAAGCCTGGGGAGCTGCAGGGGGGCAGAACCAGTCAGAGTCCGGCCCCTTGCCTGCAGCGTACCCAGGGTTTCTGGTGTAGCTTGACTGGGGGGTTGCTGCGGTTGGGACTGCAAACTCGGGGGAGGGAGGGTGGACTGTCTTTCTGTGTCATGCAGCACCTAACCACAGGCAGGGCTGCAATGGAAATACGTGTCAATTTCACTGCTCAGTAACTACTGCTAAAAGGACAGGAGGGGTATGTATGGGGGGGGCAGGGAAGGAGTATAAGCTTCCATATTTACATCCCTCCCCGTGCACACATTTTCCTACACTTCTTTTGGGCAGTAGGCAACAGTGTGATGTCATGTGGTTGCTTCCTGGTACGGTCCAGGAGAGTGGCTAATAAAAATAACCTTGTTGAAATATATTGTTAAACATTACATAGGTCATACCATGTGCCTTTTAATCAGCTGAAAGTGTTTCCTCTTCACCTGAATTCCCTCCATAGTGTTGTCACATCACTTGCTCTTCTTAGGTGTGTTGCATTTAATTTCAGAAAGGGGAACTACACAAAAATTGGGGGGGGGGGTTAGTTAAACAAAAACTAAAAGTTACAGCACTAAAAGTAAAATCCCCTGCAGTTGCATGGAAACTTTTAAAAGACACCATAACAGAGGCTCAACTTAAATGTATACCCCAAATTAAAAAACACAGCAAGAGAACCAAAGAAGTATCACTGTGGCTAAACAACAAAGTAAAAGAAGCAGTGAGAGGCAAAAAGGCATCCTTTAAAAAGTGCAAGTTAAATCCTAGTGAGGAAAATAGAAAGGAGCATAAACTCTGGCAAATGAAATGTAAAAAATATAATTAGGAAGTCCAAAACAGATTTTGAAGAACAGCTAGCCAAAGACTCAAAAAGTAATAGCAAAAAAAATTTTTAAGTATAGAAGCAGGAAGCCTGCTAAACAACCACTGGGGCCATTGGACCATCGAGATGCTAAAGGAACACTCAAGGACAATAAGGCCATTGTGGAGAAACTAAATGATTCTTGGCATCGGTCTTCACGGTTGAGGATGTGAGGGAGATTCCCAAACCTGAGCCATTCTTTTTAGGTGACAAATCTGAGGAACTGTCCCAGTTTGAGGTGTCATTAGAGGAGGTTTTGGAACAAATTGATAAACTAAACAGTAATAATTCACCCGGACCAGATGGCATTCACTCAAGGGTTCTGAAGGAACTCAAATATGGAATAAGGAATACTAACTGTGGTATATAACCTATCATTTAAATCAGCTTCTGTACCAAGTGACGGGAGGATAGCTAATCTGAAGCCAATTTTTAAAAGGGGCTCCAGAGGTGACAGTGGCAATTACAGGCCGGTAAGCCTGACTTCAGTACCAGGCAAACCGGTTGAAACTATAGTAAAGAACAAAATTGTCAGACACATAGATGAACATAATTTGTTGGGGAATAGTCAATACGGTTTTTGTAAAGGGAAATCATGCTCACCAATCTACTAGAATTCTTAGAGAGGACCAACAAACATGTGGACCAGGGGTGGATATAGTATATTTAGATTTTCAGAAAGATTTTCAGACCTTTGACGAAGTCCCTCACCAAAGGCTATTGAGCAAAGTAAGCAGTCATGGGATAAGAGGGAAGGTTTTCTTATGGATTGGTAACTGGTTAAAAGATGGGAAATAAAGGGTAGGAATATATGGTCAGTTTTCAGAATGGAGAAAGGAAAATAGTGGTGTCCCCCAGGGGTCTATACTGGGCCCAGTTCTATTCAACATATTCATAAATGATCTGGAAAAAGGGGTAAACAGTGAAGTAGCAACCTTTTCAGATGGTACAAAACTACTCAAGATAGTTAAGTCCCAGACAGGCTGCCAAGAGCTACAAAAGGATCTCAAAACTGAGTGACTGGGCAACAAAATGGCAGATAAAATTCAATGTTGATAAATGCAAAGTAATGCACATTGGAAAACATAATCCCAACTATACGTATAAAATGATGGGGTTTAAATTAGCTGTTACCACTCAACAAAGAGATCTTGGAGTCATTGTGGATAGTTCTCTGAAAACATCCACTCAATGTGCAGCGGCAGTCAAAAAAGTAAACAGAATGTTGGGAATCATTAAGAAAGGGATAGGTAATATGACAGAAAATATCATGTTGCCTCTGTATAAATCCATGGTACGCTCCCATCTTGAATACTGTGTGCAGATGTGGTCATCCTGTCTCAAAAAAGGTATATTGGAAAAGGTTCAGAAAAGGGCAACAGAAATGATTAGGAGCATGGAGCGTCTGCCATATGAGGACAAATTAATAAGACTGGGACGTTTCAGCTTGGAAAAAGGACGACTAAGGTGGGATATGATAGAGGTCTATAAAATCATGACTGGTGTGGAGAAAGTAAATAAGGAAGTGTTATTTTTTTACTCCTCATAACACAAGAACTAGGGGTCACCAAATGAATTTAATAGGCTGCAGGTTTAAAACAAAAGGAAGTACTTCTTCACACAACATATAGTCAATCTCTAGAACTCATTGCCAGGGACGTTGTGAAGGCCACAATTATAACAGGGTTAAAAAAAGAACTAGGTAAGTTCACGGAGGATTGATAGCCATTGATGGGCAGGGATGCAATGCCATGCTCTGAGTGTCCCTAGCCTCTGTTTGCCAGAAGCTGGGAGTGGGCGACAGGAGATGGATCGCTTGTTGATTGCCTATTCTGTTCATTTCCTCTGGGGCACCTGGCATTGGCCACTGTCAGAAGACCGGATATTGGGCTAGATGGACCAATCGTCTGACTCATTATGGCCATTCTTGTGTTCTATGTTCTTATTCATGTGGGGAGGTGCGATTAGCAGTTTGTGTAGATGTCTACTTGAGCTAGCACCTAAACATAGCAGTGTGTCCATGGTGGCACAATCGGCCACTTGGCTTGGAGTACAATCCTTCCCGACCCCCTGGCTATGTATTTGGGTGGCAAGCCTAAGCTGTCATCCATGCCACTGTGGACACGCTGCTCTCTTTAGGCACTAACGTGGGTACCTCTATGTGAGCTAGGAGACATGTATCCCAGCTCAAATGTAGACATAGCCAGAGAAACGAACTGTCAGATGAATGGGAATCCCTGCCATGAGGTGGAGCATATACGGCAGGGGTGGGCAAACTTTTTGGCCCGAGGGCCACATCAGGGTTACAAAACGGTATGGAGGGCCAGGTAGGGAAGGCTGTGCCTTCACAAGCAGCCTGGCTCCTGCCCCCTATCCGCCCCCTCCCACTTCCCGCCCCCTGACTGCTCCGCAGAACCCCAACTCATCCAACCCCCTCTGCTCCTTGTCCTCTGACCGCCCCCTCCTGGGACTCCACCCCCTATCCAACGCCCCCCATCTCCCTATCCCCTGACTGCTCCTGTCCCCTGACAGGCCCCCCGACCCATCCAACCCCCCCCCGGTACCTCACCCCCATCCAATCCCCCTGCTCCCTGTCTCCTGACCGCCCCCCCCAAACCTCCACCCCATCCAACTGTCCCCTGACTGCGCGTCGGGACCTCCTTCCCCTTATCCAACCCTCCTCTCCCCGCACCCCCTTACCATGCGATGGGAGTGTGCATGGCGGCTCTTTCCCTCAACCCATAAAATATATAAATACAACTGCCATTGGGTAAGCCACACTGCTCTACAGCCAAAATGCTTCTGAAATAAATATAGTCAAACTTTACTAATTCTGGGTCACTGAGAACGAAAATGATGCTCAAAATTGTTGATTGGCTCTAGTTTTCAAGATATGCTATTGGGTCAGTATATACGACCCTTGACTTGGGAATGGCGGAGGATGAGTGAGTTATAAAGGGAAGGGATCTCAATTTAAACCAGAAATGACTAAAATACATCTTTGACTGGATCTATGAATAAATCTATGACTGGGTTTGGACAGTACTTGCTTTTTAGGCAAAACAATGAATGATGCAATCTGAAGCTGGTATTGCATCATACATGATATGAATTGCATCATGTTATTCCTAGAAGTCATGGATGATGCAATCATAACGAAGCTTACGTCACTCTGCTGAACAAATTGCCCTATATCAGCTCTAGAAATCCTCCAGTGTCGTGCTCTCTTATTTGTCAGTGTTTGATTTTGCAAAGGGACACATTTCTGTTTAGCCAAAGTGAGCAGAGATGCCTCGTACTTGTGTGAACAGTGCAGATAACTTCTGCCATGTTTGTGGTGCAGTGACTTTTGCATCACAAAAGCTCAGTATAACCACTATGGTTAAGAAAGCCTATCACCTTTATTTTGGCTGCAAAATTGGAGATCCAGACAAGAGGTGGGCCCCACACATATGCTGCAACACTTGTGCAACAAATCTTCGCCAGTGGTTGAACAGGAAAAGGAAATCTATGCCTTTTGCAGTGCCAATGATTTGGAGAGAGCCAACAGATCATACCAGCGATTGTTACTTCTGCATGGTGCCTCCAGTTGGGAAAGGTGTGTCAAAGAAGAAAAAGTGGACTGTGCATTATCCAAACATTCCATCAGCTATATGCCCAGTACCCCACGGAGAAGGACTGCTGGTTCCTGATGCACCAGAATCATTCTCCCTTGAGTCAGACGAGGAAGAGGATGAAACTTCTGGTCCCGAACCATCAATGTCACAGGACCCACATTTTCTCCCATCCTTCTCCTCTGAACCACACCTCATAACACAAGGTGAACTGAATGACCTTGTCAGGGATTTGGAACTACCCAAGAGTAAGGCAGAGCTGTTGGGCTCCAGACTACAGCAGTGGAATCTCCTGGCAGGTGATGTTAGGGTTTCCATGTTCCGTGACCGTCAAAAGGATCTTGTCCCGTTCTTCTTCATGGAAGGTGATCTTGTAGCCTGCAACAACATTGATGGTGTGATGGCAGCCCTCAACATCGTTCACGATCCAGATGAGTGGAGACTGTTCATTGATTCATGGAAGACGAGTCTTAAAGCTGTTTTACTGCATAATGGCAATGTTTTGCCATCAATTCCAGTTGGTCATGCAGTCCATATGAAGGAAACCTATGACAACATGAAACAACTTTTGAGGTGCATAAACTATGACCAACATCAGTGGCAGCTTTGTGACGATTTGAAGCTTGTTGCTCTCTTGCTTGGTCTGCAGACTGGATACACAAAGTACTGCTGTTTTCTCTGCGAATGGGATAGTCGTGCAAGAGATTCCCATTACATCAAGAAAGATTGGCCACTCCGACAGTCATTGGAGCCTGGGAGGAAAAGTGGTCAGCATCCACCACTTGTTGAATCAAGGAAGATTTTCTTACCGCCCTTACACATCAAGCTGGGTCTGATGAAGAACTTTGTCAAGGCCATTGACAAAACACAAGCAGCTTTCAAGTACCTCCGTGGAAAATTTCCAAGGTTAAGTGAAGCTAAGATAAAGGAAGGTGACTTTGTTTGTCCTCAGATTCGTGAACTTCTTCAAGATGATGCATTTGACCATGCACTGCGTGGCAAGGAAAAGACGGCATGGAAAGCCTTCCAGTTAGTGGCAACAAATTTTCTTGGAAACAACAAGGCAGACAACTACAGGTTGTTGGTGGAAAACCTCCTCAAGGCATACAAAAGCCTTGGTTGCAACCTGTCACTAAAGATAAATTTTTTTTTTGCACTCTCATCTAGATTTTTTTTCCACCGAACTGCGGAGCAGTGAGCGACGAGCACGGCGAGTGATTTCACCAGGACATTGCAACAATGGAGAAACGCTATCAGGACAAATGGAGCCCATCAATGCTTGCAGACTATTGCTGGACAGTGACAAGAGATGCTCCATTTAATGAATACAAGAGACAAGCCAAGAAGCGCCGCCGAGTAGACACTGAATAGGACTAAACTATGTACATAGTAGTTTTTTGCCTTTTGTTTCATAATAAATTTTATTTATATAACCCTTTTGCTGATTTTTAAAGTGTTACATAAACAGGACCGGTGAAATATTATCATGTAAAGCAACAATAAACACATGAAAAGACCTAGGTTTACAATTTATGATTAAAACTCTATCTACACAATATACATAGACATAAAATATAAAAACTTAACTGATTGGCTACTGTTTCTAAGATATTTGTTTTAATTGTCATATTTGAATTCAGCACATCAAAATACATAATAAATAGCACATTTTCTCTCTGAAGCAGACGACTTCTCAAAAATTGTAGACCAGTGCCATCAGAAATAAATGTCCTAGACCAAGCCTTAAAATACATATAAGGCTATTTTCTCTGTTTACAGTGGAGTTATGCCAGCAGAGAACTTGGCCTCATATCTATCTCCTTATTGAGCAAGGCAGAGTTCCCAGACTCACTGAGGTTCTTGTGGAAATCCCACTTGCTAATCCTATACCTAGTAGTCCAGAAGTCCTGCATCATGAGAGCCTGTCATGCTGTCCTGCAGTGGCTCAAGAGCATAGGTACCAGCCTCAGGGCAGACTGTTAAGAACCAGGGCACAAACTCCAAATTGGTTCTGAGTTCTATACTTATGTAAGCGGGGAATGGTCCTGCTATTGTGGAGAACTTTCCTGGCTTCTGCACTGCCCCAGTGAAATGGGCTAGCGGAAGGATCTGAGTCCTCGCTCCCACTTCCTTTACTCCGAGGCCTCCCTGCCCCCAAGGACTCCCCTTGCACTCTTCTATCTGGCAGAGTCCTCATAACCCTAACAAGGTTTGGCCCAGGATTCCTGGGGGGCTAGAGCCCCCCCCACCTTGCTGTGGTCACGTAGGTCAGGGGCTAGTGTCCCCTCTCCGGGGTACTCTCTCAGCACTGGATGCTCCTGACCCACTGATCATTACATACGATTTAAAGCAATATAGTTTAGTTAATTAACAATTAGTTTGAAAAGGAATAAGGAAAAATGGGAAAGGTTGAAGGAAACACATCACCCCGCTCTGTGGCAGGAAACATTACAAACAGTGTCTCTGGAACATCAGGGCAGTTCAGTCTGTTTCTTGTAGGTGCCAGACTCCTTCTCAGGCCCTGGCTTTGCTGCAGGGATGCTGTGGGTCGGACACTTCTCTGGCGGTGGCCTCAGGCTCTAGGTGGCAGGACTCTTCTTCCCAGTGTCGCCCCTGCCCTGTCAGGGTTACGATCCTCCTCCAAGTCTGGCCTGCAGAGCCTCTTGGCTGAGGAATCTCCCTTTGCTGGGCCCACTGCCCAGGGTTCCCCTTCTCTCCCCAGCTGCTCACCGCACCCGGCTCTGGACTGCACCACTCTGCCTCAGCAAGGCTGCAGCGCTGCTCTGCCTCCAGCTCCCTGGGCTGCTTTTCTGGCCCCTCTGGCTGTGTTTGCTGCAGCTCTGCTCCCGGGGCAGGTCTGCTCTCTCTGGGCTGTGCTCTGGCTTTGGGGCTGCAGTTCTGCTCCCAGCAGCTTAGCTTGGGCCCTGCTCTCTCCTTAGCTCGGCCCCACTCTGTCTGACCCAGGCAATTCCAGGTCACGCGGAGGACAGGACCCCCCCCGGCCTCCTGACTCCTTGGTTAGCCTGCCCGTCCTGTCAATCAGGCTGACCTGGAGTTTTGGCCTGTCCCCATTGCCCCTGGGGACTGTCAGTCTCAGGGACCTCATTTCCCATTGACACTTCTCCTTTTTAGTACTGGGAGCTAGCCAACCAAAACACCCCCACTGAATGTTAGTTGGGGGATAACAGTCTCCTTACACTTAGATTTCACTAGCCAATTATCACTAGCCAAATTCCTCAAGCACTGTACCAGCCTTAACATGGAGTCATAGACAGTCCCCTGGCGTACTCTGATCTGTCTTGTGATAGATGGTCCTTTACATTAAAATCACAACAATATTCAGATTACTCCCAGTCCCAAAGAACTAGTCCCTTGTCCCACTTCAGTTGCACCTTAGATCTCTCACCAAAAACAATGCTTGTAGCCAAACTTGTAATAAACTGTCTAAAGAGTTACTAACTAGGAAAAGGAAATAAGTGTTATTTACAAGGCTAAAGCAGGTAAACGTAGATAAACACAACTGGGTTCCGATCTTAGGTTTCTAAAAGTAATAGACTTCTATAATAAGCAAACTTTCTATGTTCTTTAGCACTAACCTAGACTAAGCACTGGTATTCTTTTGTTTATGCTTAATAATCTTTGCCCTTCAGAGTTCAAGCAGCATAAAAGATACAGTTCCTCTTTGCTCGGGCTTTTGATTCCTTCCCACCTTCTGCAAATTCAACTGTTGGGAGGAATTCACTTGCACATCTCCTGGGGAGGGAGGAGCAGTCCACAAAGTCTTCCATCCTCTGATGTTCCACAATGGTTCGTCTGGTGGGGAGTGAGCTAGGGCACCCAGACCTGCTTTATTGCACTGTAACTCGCAAGTGTAGCCAAGGCTTTAGTTTCCAGCTGGTGGTGTTGGCCTTCTTTTCTTGGCCAGGAAATAACACCTCCTGCTGGAAACTAAGGCCTTGGTTACACTTGCGAGTTACAGTGCAATAAAGCAGCCCCGGGCACACTAGCTCACTCCCCGTCCATACTGGCAAGACACGTAGAGCACTCTGACTCCGCAGCTACAGCGCTGCTGGTACTCCACCTCGGGGAGTGGAATAACGTAGGCTGTGCCCCTGCTGGAGCACCGTGGCGCAACACCTCATTCACACTTGCGTTACTGTGCTGTGATCAGCCTCCGGAAATTCTGTAATCCCCTTAAGTCAAGTGGCCACTCTTGTCATTGTTGTGAAATTGGCTGCAGGAATGCAGAAATACCCTTTCAAAGCTCTGTTTCGGAGAAGCCGGCTGCTTATCAGCTCTGAGAAAAAAACAAACATTTACTGTTTGCTTTGAGTGAGGGAGGGAGAGGGGGGATATGAACTTACAAGACAGCATGCTGACACACACTCAGCACCCCAAAAACCCACTTCTCTCCCCCCACATACACACTCCCTGTCACATTCCATCCCCCCTCCCCCATTTGAAAAGCATGTTGCAGTCACTTGCATGCTGGGATAGCTGCCCATAATGTACTGCTCCCAATGCCGCTGCAAGTGCCGCAAATGTGGCCACGCCAGTGCGCTTGAAGCTGTCAGTGTGGACAGACTGCAGCGCTTTCCCTACGGTGCTCTACGAAGGCTGGTTTAACTCACAGTGCTCTACATCTGCAAGTGTAGCCATGCCCTAATATGTCACACTCCATGCTTCTCTTTTGTCTGGTGACATACAGATGCAAACATTTCAATATTGCCTTATAACTAGGGCTGTCAAGTGATTAAAAAAATTAATTACAATTAATTGCGTGATTAATTGTGCTGTTAAATAAATGTTCTATTATTAAGTATTTTTTGATGTTTTCTACATTTACAAATATATTGATTTCCATTACGAGACCGAATAAAAAGTGTACAGTGCTCATTTTACATTTATTTTTGCTTACAAATATTTGCACTGTAAAAATTAAAATAAATAGTATTTTTCTATTCACCTTATACAAGTACTGTAGTGCAATCTCTTTTTATCATGAAAGTTGAACTTACAAATGTAGAATTATGTACAAAAAATAACTGTATTCAGAAACAAAACAATGTAAAACATTAGAGCTTACGAATCCACTCAGTTCTACTTCTTGTTCAGCCAATTGCTAAGACAAACAAGTTTGTTTACATTTACGGGGGATAATGGTGCCCACTTCTTATTTACAATGTCACCTGAAAGTAAGAACAGGCATTTGCAAGGCACTGTTGTAGCCTGTGTCGCAGGATATTTACATGCTTCAACCACCATGCCGGAGGACGTGTCCATGCTGATAATGGGTTCTGCTCGATAATGATCCAAAGCAGTCAGATGCCACCAGCAGAAGGTTGATTTTTCTTTTTTGGTGGTTTGGGTTCTGTAGTTTTTGCATCGGAGTGTTGCTCTTCTAAGACTTCTGAAAGCATGCTCCGCACCTCGTCCCGCTCAGATTTTGGAAGGCACTTCAGATTCTTAAACCTTGGGTTGAGTGCTGTAGCAATCTTTGCATTTTGTCAAATCTGCAATGAAAGTGTTCTTAAAATGAACAGCATGTGCTAGGTCATAATCCGAGACTGCTATAACATGAGATATATGGCAGAATGCGGGTAAAACAGAGCAGGAGAAGTACAATTCTTCCCCAAGGAGTTGAGTCACAAATTTAATTAAAGATTATTATTATTATTATTATTTTTTAATCAGCGGCATTAACATGGAAGCATGTCCTCTAGAATGGCGGTTGAAGCATGAAGGGGCATATGAATGTTTAACATATCTGGCACGTAAATACCTTGAAATGCTAGCTACAAAAGTGCCATGCAAATACCTGTTCTCACTTTCAGGTGACATTGTAAATAAGAAGTGGGCACCATTATCTCCCGTAAATGTATACAAACTTGTTTGTCTTTGCAGTCGGCTGAACAAGAAGTAGAACTGAGTGGACTCATAGGCTCTAAAGCTTTACATTGTTTTGTTTCTGAGTGAAGTTATGTAACAAAAAAAATATTTGTAAGTTGCACTCTCACCATAAAGAAATTGCACTACTGTATTTGTATGAGGTGAATTGAAATATACTATTTCTTGTGTTTATCATTTTTACAGTGCAAGTATTTGTAATATAAAGTGAGCACTGTACACTTTGTAGTCTGTAATTGAAATCAATATATTTGAAAATGTAGAAAAACATCCACAAATATTTAATAAATTTCAATTGGTATTCTATTATTGTTTAACAGTGTGATTAAAACTGCGATTAATCGCGATTTTTGAGTTAATTGCGTGAGTTAACTGCGATTAATCGACAGCCCTACTTATGACATGAGATACAGATATTATGACATTAATGCATGCAGCAATTTACAAGCATTTCATAACATCTGAACACTAAACATGTGCTTAGAATTCTAATACCTATTTTAATAATACTAACACACAGGTGAGTCAGATGACTTCCAGCTATGTATCAGTGTTCGTTTGAGACATAGCGACCTTGGTGTGAGCTACCTGGTCTGCCAGCATCATGGTGTCAAAACTATCAAAATGATTTTTTGAAATAACATCTGTGGAGAGGGTTTAAAGTCAACAAAGCAGCTCTGTATGTAATATAATATTTAAGGGGAAGCCAGTGTAAAGACTATGTTGTTAGAAAAATAGTTGGGGGAGGGAGGAGCAGCATTGGCTTAAAAATCCATGCAGCGATTCTTTGCCTGAGCTCAAGCCTACAGAATATTTTATTTACTAGTTCATAAATCAGCCAGTTACTGTAAATGCAGCCTCTGGAGGACCATTTACTATCTGGTAGCATGGGAAAAAGGCAGCATGGGATGAAATGTAATTATAATCTAGAGATAGCAAGAGGGAAGCTCTGGTCAGAGTACAGATATGACCAAAGATGTTGGCCAGATGTGACAATAGCTGTGATATTAACAGGGCTGCTGACTCTAAGGGCAAGGCCCCATGTATTCTTTAGTGGAAATCCTGTGTCCGCTCCAGGTAAATTCACAGATGGAGGCTTATCCTGAATTAAATCTGAAAGTGAGCAATAGAACAAGTGCTCTTTCCCTTCTGTTAATGTGATTTGATATCAAAATAAATAGTTTTACACTACTCCTAGACCTTTATTTCTCACTGTACCACTTTATACACCCAATGTAACGCTATAGGTATTTAACTGCGTTATATGAGCTATGTGGGGAAAAGATGGAGTCTTGACCACTGGTTAGAGACACCTTTGGCTTTGGGTGCCTCGAAAGGCAATTTGGCCATGTGAAGTAAGCATAAAAGTTAGATGTTAAGGTAAGAAAAGAAGCAGTTTAAACATTTTGTCACTTCTTGTCGCTTATATTTCAGTTAATGTTCCCTGTAACAAGTGGGGTAGTAGTTTGCCCCTCTTTCAGTTATTGCTCTAAGCTGTTTGAAGATGGAATAGGTTTTTCAGCACAACCATAAGCACTAGAAATGTAGTTTTTGTTTGTTTGTTTGTTTGTTTTTTTAAATTTAAATGTAGGCTGTGGAGCAGAATCCTGTGGCAAATCTGGAGGCAAAGGCGTGATTTAGTAGTTCATGGGTAAGGTTCTGTGTTTGTCATGGAAGTCACAAATTCCGTTACTTTCTGTGACTTCTGCAGCAGCCCCATGCGGCTGGACCAGGAGCTGCCTGAGCAGCTTGGGCAGCTCCCAGGTCAGTCGTACTGGCTGCTGCTGGGCAGTGTCGGGCGGGGGGGGCCCTGCCCCCCAGCAGCATAAGTTTGGGTGTGGGGGGGGTTCAGGGCTTGGGGCCGCAGCTTCCCAGGAGCTGGGTAAGGAGCAAGGCCGAGCCCCCTCCCCCTGAGCACCTGCGCGCGCGCCCGCCCCCACTCCCCAGGTAGCAACTCCCTCCCCAGCACCTGTGCTCCCTCCCCAGCACCCGTGGGGCCCTGAGCACCCCCCCACCCCCCGAGTTTTAGTCAGGTATTTTTAGTAAGTCATGGACAGGTCATGGGCCTGTGAATTTTTCCATGACTTTTATTAAAAATACCCGTGGCTAAAATGTAGCCTTATTCATGGGGCCTACCTAGAGGCAATGGCACCACAAATATGCAAGGAAGTCACCTGCAATAAACTCAGCTTTGTCATTGCTCAGCTGAAGAAAATGATCTGACATCTGGGTCTGGACTTGGGTAAGACACAGTAGCACAGAGAGAACCTGTGAAAGAGAAGATTGGAGCTCAGTGTCATCAGAATAACGATGATGATTCAAATGTACAGGCAAATATCTGAAGTTTGATACTAAAACACCAGGGTTCTCAAAACAGAGCCTGCTAGATTTTCTACAATATACAGAAATTATATAGGGATAGAATGCACAGGTAGAACTAATAAATAGTGTTCTGATGCTTCACACACCTTTTATAATGAATAGTGTTGATGGAGGTAGTCCTTTTTTTAAATTATGGTGCTCCCCTCCCCAGCATCTCTGCTAAATGGTTTGCTGTTGACTTGAACAACAGTCATCTTATTGTATTTTTCAGCTTCTGATATTATGCAAATACTGTATTTCCTTTCTTGCAGCTGCCAGGGTGAAATATCCTGCCGTGCTGCAGGTATATAGATAGTGAAAAGGGCAGCAGTAAATATTTACATTTGCACGGCCGCCCGCAGCTCCCAGTGGCCGCAGTTCGCCGTTCCCAGCCAATGGGAGTTGCGGGAAGTGGGTTTTGGGTTGGGCTGATCTTCAATAGCATTGTTCAGCCTTCACAGTGTTATTTATAAAGGGACACTTCCAGCCTGAAAATCACATTTTGTCTGAAAATATTGTACCTGGGATAGTTGCAAGTACCAGATTGCAAGTACCTGCTACATTTGAGGAAACTTTGGATATAATCAGGCTGGACTCCCTGTAAAGTCAGTCAGTTTCTCCATTGCTGAAAAGACTTATAAAATTGTTGGAACAATTTTTTTTTTGGAATAGTAATGATAAAAATCTGGAGATGATATAGAAAGACTGTCTCAGAAATGGTATGTTTAGGCTTAAAAGGATTATATTGGTAAAGGTCAGTAAATGTTGCTTTCACCATATACACAAAAACTGACAACGTTTACAGATGGCAAAGTAAGAAAAATGTTGCTTGGGAGCTTGACAGGGTCAAAATCCAATAATTTAGACTTTTAAATTAGGCTTTTTACAAATGGACAAGCAAATGAATAGTGAAAACAGATATGATTTGTTGACTAAAGGATATTGTCATGATGTTGATAATTTGTTTTAACAATTAATACAACTTTAACTTTTTGAATCTCAATATCTGTCATCAAATAGCTGTCTCCCAGGCATAATTTCATACAACTGTTAAAATTTAAATTGATAAAATAAAAAAACTTAAAATGAACATCAATATTTGTTAAAATTAATTTTAAAAATTGAATTCTGCCCAGTGTTTTTATGTTAAAGATGTAAATTGACTATGTTCTTTTCAAAATTGTTTTGTTGATTCAACATGTGCTGGGGTTGAGGTGATGGAAGGGTCACATATTGTAAGGGTTGTAGCACTTCAGTGTAGACACGAGCTACAGCGGCAGGAAGGGTTTTCCAGTCGGTGTAAGTAATCTACCTCCCCTAAGTCAACAGAAGCAGACCGTGTAGCGCTGTCTACAATGTTTTTTTTTCCTCACCTCTGAGTGACGCAGTTAAGCTGACTTAATTTTCTAGTGTAGACAAAGCGTTTCTTTTTTTTAACTACACTTTTGACTATTTTAGTAAAATGTTAATTACTGTGGAATGCATGGATTTCTGATTTAAATACAGTTCACTTGGTGCCTGTGAAGAATTAGTTGAGGCACAGCAGTAACTCTTTGCTGTCATTAATGAACAAAGCACACAGTCAAAGTATGACTACTGAATACGGTACTTTGCATATTGACTTCCTGGACAATTCAGCACCTGAGGGAGTTAAGTATGTAGTGAATGTTGTTACACTAGTCTCCATAAAAAACTGTTGACTGATTATATGCAGACTGATATTTAACTGTGTTTTGAGCTTGGTCTTGCCAAATCTAGTTAGCTTCTTACAGATAGGGTGACCGGATGTCCCGATATTGGGACTGTCCTGATATTTAACCCTTTGTCCCACATCCCGATCAATGTACGATCGGAACACCATTTGTCCCGATATTCGGGTGAGGAGGCGAGCGGGAGGGAGGCGCTGACCCCGTGGGTGCTCTGGGGCTGGAGCCAAGCTCCCCCCTGCTTGCCTCCTTCTCCCCTCCCTCCCCCAGTGCACCACGTCCCCGCTCCTCCCCCCCCTTTAGCGCTTCCCGCCACCTAACAGCTGTTTGGCGGTGCTTATTACTTTCCAAGGGGGAGGAGCGGGTACGCAGCGCGCTCAGGGGAGGAGGTGGAGAAGAAGCAGGGCAGGGGTGGGGACTTGGGGGAAGGGGGTGGAATGGGGGCAGAGCAAGGGTGGATGCTTGGGCGCTAAGAGGTGGGGGATGGGCGAGCATCCACCCGGCAGAGGGGAAGTCAGTGCCGTAGGGGTGAGGGGTGGGCGGGCGGGGAGTGCAAAGAGGCGAGCGGTGGGTGGAGGACTGAGGAGGGACACAGCAAGCCAGTGGCAGGTCAGGGGATGAGGAAGGGCGCGGTGTGGGGGCTGAGCAGGAAGGGAATGGGTCCTGGGGCAGAGTGGGGGCAGAGGCTGGGAGGAGCGGGGGTGGACTGTGGGCGGGGCTGATGGCACCCCAGTGTGTCCCGATATTTTAGTGTGGTGATCTGGTCACCCTACTTACAGAGCACATTCATATATTTATACTGCCTAGGTTTCACAAATACAGCTTCTACAAAGGTCTCTTCCAGCCAGTATTTCTCAACCAAGGATATGCAGAGGTTTTCCAGGGGACACACCAACTCATCTAGATATTTGCCTAGTTTTACAACAGGCTACATAAAAAACAGTAGCGAAGTCTGTATAAACTAAAATTCATACAGACTTGTTTATACTGCTTTGTATACTACACAGTGAAATATAAGTACAATGTTTGTATTCCAGTTGATTTATTTTATAATGATGTGCTAAAATGAGTAAGTAAGCAATTTTTCAGTAATGTGACACTTTTTTGTATTTTTATATCTGATTTTTGTAAGCAAGTAGTTTTTAAGTGAAGTGAAACTTAGGGGTACAGAAGATAAATCAAACTCCTGAAAGGGGTACAGTAGTCTGGAAAGATTGAGAGCCACTGGGGTTTTCCATCCTAGTGTGTATGAGATTGTCTCCTTAAGAGCTAGGTGGTGGTGGTGTTGTATTTTTTCCCCTTCTTTTGTAGTCTCTGGAACAGAAATACAAGTATTTGCAACAGAGGTTTTGAAAGGCTTCTGTATTTCTTTTTTTATTTCCCCGAGCTAAGTGGAGAGAATTCCTGAACCCTTAGGCCACAGAGGGTGGCTGATACATTCTCTAAGGCCCCACCTTATAAAGTTTGTTATACAACAAACAGTAAACAAGGCAGGGGTTTGTAATACAAATTGCCAACATGGTTTGTGTTTTCTTTTTTAGACAACTTAAATATGAGACTACTTTTTCCTGTGTTCGTGTTTTCATATCCAAGAAAAGGGCAAGGTTATTTTAGTGCTGTTTGACTCTTTGAAAAAAACTACTCAGAGTAATTAAGACAAAAAGGCTAAATATTAAAGGCTGAAACTTTGCAAGGTTTGGGCTGTGTTGGACGTATGCCCGTTTAAAATAGAATATTCTAAACCTCTGAGGAGTAATTGAACTCTGAAAAACATCCATGATATTTGTATGGAGGCTGTTTTATCTATTCTCCAAATGACTTTATAGAAAATATTAGGATTAAATCATAACTGTTCAATTGAATCATATATTCCAAGAGCTCATAGACCTCATTTGATGTCAGCTGAAGATGTTTTCCTTATGCAAACATCTTGTTTTTACAGTGTGTCTCAAAGCAAGTGTCATAATGTGTGTATTGTCAAAAATGTTTTTTGACTGGAAGTATAAGAAGCATTTCAAAATGAACTACCATGGGGGTGCTACAAAAGGAAAATGATCAATCAGGGCTGCTTGTAAACTGAGAGATGGAATTAATTGACCTTTTGACACTGGGTGGGGAAGTTAGAAGCTTGGACAGACACAGTTAAAGGCTTTGGTGTTTGGTGTCCCCCAGTATGTATTGAGAGACTTTTTAATAAACTAAGAGCTTGTCTACGTGGTGCTTTAGTCCGTACTTGAGGAGCCTCAATTTTAGGGCACTCCAGTGTGTTGCACAACAACTAGCTCTTGTGAACTATGCTGGTATTCACTAAAAGCTCTCTAATGAGCATTAATGTAATCCCCCACACCCACAGGGGCTGAACTAGCCCAGAGAGCACAGAACAGAATGATTGGGGAAACAAATGTTCAGCTGCATAATAATAATACAGGATTTTTGGAGTTAAAAGCTGGACTTTTCTGTGGATATAGCAATCAAGAGCTGATGATGATTGGCTGCTCCATATCATGCTAGTTAACATATTAACCCTTCCCCTACTTATCTGGAATCCTAATGCAAAGTTCCCCTTAAAAATAAGCATACAGACATTTTCTTTCCTTTGCCTGTGATTTCCTCTGACTTAATGCTGGTGAATTGTGCTAGAGACCGTGGTCCTGCATATGTCACAAAATGTGCAGTGGCATAGGTGCGGATGTTTTTGTATTGCTCCTCCGTCCTACCGCTGGGCTGATTTGGAGGAACTACATCCACGGCTGAGAAACCAGTTCGGTCTCCAAGCTCATTCAGTCCATGACCTTTCCTGAGAATGTGGGCATCCCGGTGGTATGATATTGATGAGAACATGGGCTTACGTTGCCCATTTATTTCACATAGATTGAAAGTTGTAATTTGATGGCTGTTTGGCGGTCACTACCAACTGTGCTAACATAGGTGGGACCTACTGTGAATCATCTTTAAAGGGTCTTGGTGTGGAGCTGCTGAATTGCTCACTTCATCAAATCAGCCTTTGAAACTCCACAGTAGTCCTACTGACTATGCAGAATCCTCACTAACCACTGGTAAAAGAAACCTTTGCTACTTCAAGGAAATAGAATAGAAAGGCAACAGTTTGTTATGGTTCTTCAATATGGTAGAACTCTTTTCTTTCTTTTCCGTCTCTGTCTGTCTTTATTACCACTCTGGATGGTGATACATTTGATTCAGTTGTAACAACTGAAGACTGAGAGTAGAACTCCAGTAAGTTGAGCACCTCCTGGTCTTTCAAAATAGCATGGTACCTTCTCTAGCTTTATTCCAGTCCAAAGGCAATTCCAGCAAATCTGGGGGGCTCCTGAAGACCATTCATTTCTGTCACCCCACCATTCTGATTAAAACAAAGAGGAGCAGCAGACCCCAAGAGTGTGGGGCAAAGGTAGAAGGCAGCATCCAGGCTGCGGCTATGGCTAAGGAGACCTTAAGCAAGCTTTGTTGCGGGTAGTGGCTGTAGCAATGGTGCTGGAGAGGATCCTGAAGCAGTTGTTGGGGGAAGGAAGGGCTTGAAATCACTCCCGTTAGGGGCAGCAGATGGTGGTCGATCTGATGCAACTCTAGTCTGAGGCAGAAGCAACTGCCAGGCCACAGTCTGTAAGAGTAAGAGTGCTAGAGGGAACTCTGACCATGCTTCCTCTGCTTTCAGTGGGGGACAGAAATGTCAGTAGGCCTCCTCCAGGGATGTAGACTGGCGTATAGCTCCAGAAACTGGATCTGGGGCAGCACATCTGTCCACCATTCATGGATGCTCACTGCTTGTGCCTTCTGGAGAAGGACTGATGAGCAAGTTTGCCTCTCTGCCTCCCTTATGGGGTCCCTTCCAAACAAGTGGGTGCCTGTTTCACCACAGATTTCGTATGGATTGTAAACCCTGCTCTTCTGATGCCTGCGTTCTACATGGAACTGGTGAGATGAGTTAATTGGGATACTTTCCCAAGCAGGAAATGATTTGTCTTCACTGAGCCTGGGGGGGGGGTGTGGGTGTGTGTGTATCCCTTTAATATAGAGAGGGTTTTAAAATGGCCTGAACCAATATAAGAATAAAAAGCCAATAACTTGTTACATGACCTCATACTACTATTGCACATGTCAAATCTTTGGCTGTTGCAGGCCTGACTCGCATACTGGCCTTGCTTTGACCGTGTAAGTAGCTGTTCCCATAGCTGTCAACTTACTTTACAAAATGCCATCTCCTTTCTTGTCCTGTCCTTGTTAAACAAGACATAACACAACAGGAATTGGTTCACTAGTCACTCTCTTGGGTGCACTGTAAATCCCCATGGTGCAAGGGCTATGAGTTATGGGTGCCACTCTGCATAGCACATCCATAACTTTGTGAATAAAGTTACACATGTGAATTAAAGTTTGCAAAATTGAGGCTTAAGTGCATAGTGTTTTTCAGTGATGCCACCAAACTTGCCCTGAAATTACTGCCTTTTATTCTGTGGGTGTTCTTCAAGGGTGATTAGTCAGCCACTGCACAGGCAGAGCGGAACTACTTATGGGAGTAAGGGATGCAGGAACGCTGTATTTGCGGGGATCAAAATTATGTCTTGCTTAGATTGTGGCTGTCTGTTTACCTCATGACTTATTTGGTGTATTTTATCTCGGACACTTTCGGGGAACATGAATACAGAATAACCAAATGGAAATCCCTCTGCTGTATGGTGTCTGTCTGAACCTATTGTGACCCTAAGAACCCTGCAATGCCAACTGGCAAAGGGTTTGCTCTTCTGTAACAGCAACTCCTAATGTGCTGCTTTCATATTATTTGTCTAAAAAGAGTTGTGGGAGGTGACTAATAAAAGCTTCTGTCCTAGTGATACTCATAATCATTGTGAGATGTATGTATGATGATTTTTAAGAAGTTACGTTTAGGTGCAAAAATGTGTCTTAGAGCAGGCCTGCACAACATGCGGCCCGCATGGGCTCACTGTGCAGCCCACGGGGGTTGAGTAGATAGGCTCACTGTGCGGCCCGTGGGGGGGGGGGGGGAGTGGGCAAGGCGGGGGGGGGGGGGGGGGGGTGAGGAGGCGAGCGGGCGGGCAGTGGCGGGGGGGCAGGTGAGCTGGCAAGCCGGAGAGGTGGGGGGGCTGAGGAGGCGAGCGAGCAGGCAGTGGCGGAGGGTGAGTAAGTGAGCCGGGGGAGGGGGGCTGAGGAGGCCAGTGATGAGTCGGTTGCTGACCTGTTCTACTGATCTGGTCTGGCTCCCATCCCCTCTCCCAGCAAAACAAGCAGGTGCTTGGGGCGGCACATTTCTAGGTGCGGCATTCTGGCGCCGGCCATCATAGGTGCCGACTCCGGGGCTGGGGAAAAAGTGCCCCAGCTTGCCTCCACTCTGCTTCCGCCTGCTCCCCTGAGCGCACCGCCGCCGCTCCGCTTTTCCCCTCTCCCTCCCAGGCTTGCTGCGTGCGAAACAGCTGTTTCACGCAGCAAGACTGGGAGGGAGGAGAAGCCAACCGGCGGGGCGCTTGGGGGAGATGGCGGAGGTGAGCTGGAGTGGGGAGTGGTTCCTCTACCCCCCCCGTTACTTCCTGCCCCCCCCACCCTAGCTCACCTCCGCGCCGCTGCTCCACTTGTCCCCCCTCCCTCCCAGGCTTGCCATGTGCGAAACTGCTATTTTGTGCAGCAAGGCTGGGAGGGAGGAGAAGCCGAGCGGCGGGCGCTCGGGGGAGGCGGAGGTGGTGGAGTGGAGGTGAACAGGACCGGGGAGCGGTTCCTCTACCCCCCCCGTTACTTCCTGCTCCCCCTCACTCTAGCTCACCTCTGCTCCACCTGCTCCCCTGAACACGCCGCTGCTCCACTTCTCCGCCCTCCCTCGCCTGAGAGGGAGGGGGGAGAAGCGGAGCAGTGGCGCGTCTGGGGGAGCAGGCGGAGCGGAGGTGAGCTAGGGCAGGAGGTTGCGGGGGGCCCGCAGGAAGCAATGGAGGGGAGGAGAAATGCAGCACGCCGGGGGAGGAGGCGGTGCTGGGGATTTGGGGAAGGGGTTTGGAAGGGTGGAGTTGGGGTGGGGCCGGGGGCAGAGGGGCATGAAAAAGAAAGGGGAGGCGGCCAAAAATTTTTTTGCTTGGGGCGGCAAAAATCCTAGAGCCGGCCCTGCCCTCTCCAAGAGTTGCAGCTGTCTGGAGGTACCTGCCTTCCACACCTTCCTCATTCACACCTCATTCATTCAACAGGGCAATTAATTAAAAGTGGGGGGAAGATCATATTTTACTTCTAGCAAAAAGACATTTTTCTTTTACCTTAATTATACTACCTTAGGGGCCCGCTATAACATATTACTGAGGTTCAATACTGCTGTTTCGGTGGGGCGGCGCTGGGGAAGGAGGGTTTGTTTCCGTGGGGCGGGCGGTGCTGGGTGGGGGTGGGGGAAGGGGGAGGGGTTGGCGGCGCTCAGGGAGTTACGGCCCTCAACTGTTTTCTTTGGAGTAATATGGCCCTCGCCGCTTTACGAGTTGTGCAGGCCTGCTTTATCTGGTCAGAAAAAGAACTTTCCTCCCTTCCTCTTAAGTCAAGTTCTACATTGATTGGTTGCCAATGGTTGTTTGTCTCAGCCAAATGTTTTCTGGATATCCTTGTTTGGGGAAATACTGGCTTAAACTTGTGCATCCAATTGCACACTCAAAAGACTGTACATAAGAATAAAGGGTAAAAAAAAAAATTCTTAAGAAACTACTGCATTTTTCTCAAGCAAGACGAATATTAAAAACCCTGGAAATTCAAGGTTAACTTAAAAAAAATAAAAATAAAGTCAACATGCATTGGAAAGCATGGATAACATTGGCCAAACAGCTGCAACTCTGCTCCTGCTCTGCTTTCAGTCTGCAGGATTACCAGAAAAAACAGAAACAAAACCAGAAAACAATCCTCTTTGCTATCAGTATTAGATCTTCAGCACGCCAGCAACTCTGAAAACTGAGAGGATCTAACTGAATAATCTTAGATTATATTTTAGACTCTGTGTACTACAGCACTTAAACCAATGTGCACCCAGTATCATGACGCTACAGTAAATTACTCCTGCCTTCTTTAAGTCACCAGAAGACCACCAGCTTTTCTCTCTTGCTCAAAAATGACCACATTTCAGACAACTTCTAATGTACACGGGGTTTCAAGTGGTGTCACACTGCTAAGACTCAGTCTGAATAGGTAATAATCATATCTGGATCTAGCAATATCTTAAAGGCCAAACCAAAATTTATATAGTTTGCACACCAAGAAGTAGGGTGATTGCAAAGTTACTTTTAATATCACACTGCTATGAGCTGGGTGAAATCTGGTTATGCTCCCTGGGGGGTCGGGCTGGGAGGGCTGTCACCACCACCTCCCGTTAGTGTTAAACTCTTGTTTATGAGCTGCCTGAGACTAACAACCTCTGGCCACATAAGCACTGTCTTCCAGGTCTCCACAGGCCTTGCTCTCTCTGTGCAGACAAGCAACAGGCATATACCAACCCCCACAACCCTCTTGACACATCTCTGTCACTGGACACTCCCAGAAATTAACAGGCTTGCAGGCCCCAAAGGGCTAGTATACACACAGCTATACTGGTACAATTCACAATCAGGTCCTTGATAACTTCACAGCACAGAGATATATTTATAGTGAAAACAACTGTAAGTTTAATAATAAAGATTAAGATCTAAGACAGCAAGCAAGGATAACAAGTGGGAACAGAAATAGTTACATAGAAAACAAGAAGGTATAACATACTTCTTAGAGTCTCAGCTTACCTTTTACAGGCAAACCATCTGTCTAAAAGCAGTCTTGTCTCACCCAAAGCTTTATTGCAGCATTTCCAACCAAGACAAGTTGGGATCCCATTTTCATGAATGTAATTGCACTGATCAGTTACTCCCAAGGTGCAGGATAATTGGGTGCTGTCCTTGTCCCCCAGTTACAATGCAGTAAACTTTTGACATATACTCCGCACACACCAGTGTTTTGTTCTCCAGTGTGCTCTTTACTGTTGATTTCACATCCCCCAGTTGGTTCCGTATGTAAAATGGGTTTCCATTGTATTGGCTTACAGTGCTTGAGGCAGTCTAGCCTTCTTCTCACCCTCACATATAGCTCTCTTCTGTCATGGCAATAATGCTCTTCTAATTATCTATCCCCTATGAAGTCCCTCTCTGATATCCAGATAACAGAGTAGCACTACTTTCAGGTAACTTGTGGGCTACTGTTCCTATGGGCTAGTGTTCCTGTTAGATTCCAGGACCAGAAAACATCTGCTTTAATTATCAGAGGGGTAGCCGTGTTAGTCTGAAACTGTAAAAAAGCAAAAGAGGGTCCTGTGGCACCTTTAAGACTAACAGAAGTATTGCAGCATAAGCTTTCATGGGTGAATGCCCACTTCATCTGCTTTAATGTGAG
Organism: Trachemys scripta elegans; assembly: GCF_013100865.1. NCBI lineage: Eukaryota > Metazoa > Chordata > Testudines > Emydidae > Trachemys > Trachemys scripta. The sequence goes on from NC_048304.1 coordinate 68,014,108, forward strand.
CTTAGTTTATTTTCCTGTTTGAATGTTTTTGTTTCACAAAATTGTTTTGTCACATGCACTGTGCAGGGCTTTATGGCACTAGATGTATCCTTAGTTACTTAGTGTTAATGACTAAGTTTTTCTAATAGTTTGAGGTCTGTTTAAGGGTACTCATGACAGCTGTCAAAATTCCTGAAAACTATGGGGGGAAATCAACGAATTGCTTTCAGTTTTCCGGGCTGTAATGGTCAGTACACAGTCTCTGTTGCAGGGAATCCTATCGATATTAGTGTATCTTGTTTGATTGCAGTTGAACTAAGTTGCTGTGTACAGGCTGAAGTGAAACAAAATGGCTTAAATAATTAATATGGCTGAAAGTGAAAGTAAACAGGCTCTAAATACCAGAATCAAATATGCTAGGAAATGTCTGATACCAGAGTATTTTCTGAATAATGTGAAATTTGTAGTTATTGACTAGCTTTGCTTCTGATCCTATTGTGGTACGGTTCTGTATTGCTGAAAATAAATACTAATTAAAAATATAACAGAACTCTGTAGTATGCTTTTGTTCCTATTGTGGTACGGTTCTGTATTGCTGAAAATAAATACTAATTAAAAATATAACAGAACTCTGTAGTATGCTTTTGTTAATAGAACTGCTTTATTGAGGAACCTTCATACTGAGCTGCTGTGTGGTGGAAACGGCTTCTTTTCTTCAGCTTTGACCTTGTTTTGACCAGGATTTGTAACTGCAGCTTCTGTGATTTATTTTATTGTATTCCCCCCTCCCGCCCCCCCCCCAACAGCCAGGACAGAAAATGTTGGGATGTCTTCCAAGGAAATAATATTATGGTGTGTTATAAAATTAACAAACTTCAGTAATGGTTTTTCTCCTGATTCTGCTCCAGGAAGCAATTTTAAACACATCATTTAAAATATGAGGGTTTTTTTTTTTTTTTAGGTTAATTCATTTTTTGTTTTCCTCATGATATAAAATTATTCTACTTAACTGCCGGGGGCAAATTTATCGCTTACACATGGGAGAAAGAAGGACAAAACACAGGGTCAGCTATAGGTAGTCAGGAAGTTCCTTCAAGAGGAAATGTAGCCGAACTCCAAACCTGGAGACAATGGACCTTTCTGGGCCTGCGTCCTGTAGATAGCTAACCGCTTAGTTTGCAAAATAAGCAAGGAGGAGGGGGCAAATAGATGAACAATAAGGGGTCATAAAAGGGGCAGATACATGTAGCTTGCTAATTATGTATGGTAATGATAGCAAATTTTGGCCAATCATAGAGCGATAGATTATCATAAGCAACTGCATGTAATGCTTTGGTGTAAGTGTTTTCTTGGTTCTTGCTGACTTATGAGCTCGAACCCAATTGCAATTGAAATAAACGGATCGCCGCTCCCAGGGCTCCTTGCTTGGCTAGCTGTGTCCGTCTCTTCTTATTCCTCAGCTGGAACGGACAGAAATTTCTATGACACTCACTTACCATCGTCTCACGGGTTGTTGAAAGCACCTTTTGTGTAGGGAATCACAGGCTCGGTGAATGAGACTGTAGTGCTTTTTAAGGATGATGATACATGGTTCTCAGTGACATGTCTCTTGGATAGAAACCAGAAAGGTTCCCAAAGAGAAACCATGAATGGTACTTTCTGCACATGAGATAGGGCTTATGTCAAATCACAGATTGAGACAATGTTTAAACTTACTGCAATGGGTTTAAAATATTTTATTGAATTAGGTCATATCTACAGTTTAAAATGGAGGAAGTCTAGACAAGTATTTGAAATCATATAAAATAAACACATACCTCCCCCTTTTTTTCTTTTTTTTTTTTTTTTTGGAGGGAGGGAGGGAGATATTAAAGAGCTCTTATCTGACAATGATGAACATGACTTGCATTCAGCGTAGGGTGACCAGATAGCAAGGGTGAAAAATCAGAACAAGGGTGTGTGTGGGGGTAATAAGTGCCTATAGAAGACCAAGTCCTAAATATTTGAGGCTGTCCCAATAATATTGGGACATCTGGTCACCCTAATTCAATGTGGACCAGGACAAATCTGACTTAATGATGAGAATGATTATATCTTGCTCAACCCTGGGTTTAATCATAGTTAGCTGATAGGATGCTGCATGTGGCTTGTCCTCATCTACACTGACTGATAAATGGGTTCAGCATTATAGCCTAATTTGATTAGCCATTGGTAAAGTGTGACAGAATTGACACCACACTTGGATAGAATTTCCCAACAAGAGAGAGAGGAGCTGAGGCAGCATGGTCTCGAGAATTACGGTGCTGGGCTGGACTCAGGAGATCTAGATTCTATTCCCAGTTTTGCCACTGACCTACTATGAGCCGTTAGCCAGATCACTTCACCATTGTGCATGTTTTTCCCCTCCATCCTTTGTCTTGTCTTATTAAAACTGCAAGGTCTCTGGGGCAGGGACTTTCTTACTATATATTTGGTACAGGACACAAAGGGGGCCCTGGTTTAAGCACTACTGTGATGCATGTAATGCTAATTGGATTAAAAGAGGTTTTACAACAAAAATAGACCATGACATTCCTTCTCTCATGCTCTTGAGCATGGCACCTATGCCCAGTGAGTTCTAACTCTGGGCATCCTATTAAAATTTTGTGAAGCTTTTTCTTGCTGCCCTTTGTAACAAGCTTTCTGCCAGCATTCCCAACCAATTCTCTAGTAGTGAAGTAAGCTGCTTTTTCTGTATAATTTTATTCACCTTTTTGCATTTTGGTCTTATGCATATTGTAAAACAAATACTGTCTTTTGTGATTTTTTTTTTTCAACCACATTGGTTTATATGGGGGGGTTTATTTTTGGAGTTTACTGAAGAGTAAGCCTCCCCCCCCCCCCCCAAACTTCTCAAAGCCATGTTACGAGCTATGTCTCTTACAGATAGATCTGTTTGTTTAGTCTTAGGCACTTCCCTTTTTGTCCTGGATAGCTAAGGAGTCCTTCTGTTTGAATTTTGAGTCAGGTCAGGTAGCTTGTATTGCTGGGGAAGAACCTTGTACAGCTTTTCAGAGTTTCAGGCTGTGACCAAGAGCGAACGCTATGAAGGGATGTGGGATTGACGTCAAGGAGAGAGATGGTGACTGCAGGTGTGTTGTTGTTTTTGGGTTTTTTGAGGACACTCCCTCTTTCTGTTGTTTTATGTGGGGTTTGGAAGGAATATCTGGCACTTCTGTGCTTTTCATCAGTGGCTTGAGGAAATGTAGACATTGTAACTCATGTGCCACATGCTCACTGTGTTTACACAATGGGGTGTATTCTAAATCCAGTTTCAACTGCTCAGCTTTAGAATGTTGAAATAGCTGGTTCCGGCACAATGAGTACTGAAATGAGATACTTAAGCATTTTCTCCTCATTGGACATGTCACTCACTGCATGCACCAGGCTGGGGAAATGTTAGGAAGAGGGGGACAAAAGGTTATGGCAGTGCTTGGGGATAATAACCTGGAGAGGTGGCTGACCACAGAGATGGAGAAATGGCTCAAGAAAAATTGACAGAGCAGTCAAGAAGCTGTGGACAAATCAGCTGTAGAGAGTGAGAAGTTTGGATTCTGGTGGGCGGGACTTGATCGAAATCAAAGTGATGTTGAAAAAAATCTATTCTAATAACACATGAATAATGTATTTACCCAAAAGGATTAGAGGATTTTATGTAACATACTTCACATATTGAGGAATCCTGGCCTTTCTAGTTGAAAATAACGTCTTCAGTAGTAGTCTTGCTTTTTGAGTCTAAGGATGTTTCTAAATTTCTCTATAATTTGACAAGATGGTCTGTATGGGCTTTATTTTTTTTTCCCCCCCAAACTTTCATCTAAACATTTAAAGGGTTCAGCTGGAAGATAGAATGGAGGGGCAAGTTGTGATTGACTAACCTGTATGAAATTTGTGGCGGTGCTTCTGTAATTTGTTGTTAAGGTCTGATCTGTTGTGTTCTCCCACGCACGCACGCACACAATTTTATTTCTGGAGTTCTATAATGAAATCTTGAGAGTTTCAGAATGTCCTGCTGGCTCTACGTTTATTTTAAACCTGGAGGCAGCAATGTTGTATTTGGAGGCTGAAATAGTTTTGCTGTGGAAAAATATAAACTGGGCGAAACAGCATTTAGAGTCATTAACCCAAGGGTAGGTGTCTGGCTCAATAGGGTTTTCTGGAGCAGGGCTAGTGTTTTGGCTGGTTTTTGTTTTTTAAACATCCATTCTGGTCACAGTCTTAATCCAAGAAGTATATATATACCCAGGTTTCCTTAACAAGAGTGTTGCCGGCCCAGATGGGCCCCGAGGGGGCAACAGCATTCGTTGCCCGGTGTGCACCGCACCAATAGACACACCAGGGATGGAGAAGCAAACAAAGTTTATTTGAGATCTCAAAGTGGTGCAGGGAGACAGGCACGTCTCAAATCAAGCAAGTGTTCCCTTTTATATTCCAAGCTGTGTGTGTAAGCTTTGTTCTGTTACTCTTCCCTCTACCCCTCCCGTCCCGAGCAGTTACAGCAGGTACACACTGTGGCTTGTTAGAAAAGTTTCCCGTTCACATGCTTATCTTTGACCTTGGAAGCTCTATGCACTAGGCCTTTCCCTCCCCCTTTTCCCCCGCATTATCACTACCGTTTCTGTTAGTGCGAGCAAAACTGCAGCTGTCTGCTAGAAAAGCTGACCATTACATATTCTGCTTCAGCATAGGCTGTTAGCATGGAAGTAGGTGAAAGTTCACAAGATGGAGTTCTGTGGTTCACTTAGACCCAGAGCAGGGAGGTTTCATCGGCACTTATGGCCTTCCACTCTCCCCCCCCCCCCCCCCGAGTTACCTGGTAGCTATGCCTAGTGACACCAACAATCCCTCCTTTGAGAACACCCAACAGACCTTTGGCAGAGTTTTCTCATACTATAAAAACAAAATGCGATTAAGCTCCATGCAATTGGGATCATCAATGAGAGAGTATAAAGGAACTTCTGGGGAATGGGAGGTACTGATCTTACGTATGAGCACTTTATAGCAAGCGAGCAAAAGGAAAAGGACAAAACATATCACAACACCTGTGAGTAAGATGCGAACAAGGCCTCCCCCTAGTCCTGCTAGACTAGGTAACCAACCCCAAAGGGAATCAAAAATAGTGGGTTCCCCTTCCTGGGCCTGCCACTGGTTCAAGGCCTGTTCGGCTGACAAGATATGCTTGTTAATATCCTGTGAAAATTCTGGGACATAGGTACAACATTCTTCTCCAATCAGGGCACAGACCCCGCCCTGTGAGGCTAACACATAATCTAGGACCTGGCGGTTTTGCAAAGCCAGCAGTCGAAGCTGGTACAGTTTAGAACTTATGCTTTTCTCTATGGCCAGGGTATCATTGGCAAACTGAGTGAGAAATTTAGAAAGTCTTCTGTACAGTTAGCCGTCCCACTCCATAAGTAGGGAGGAATATCATCCCAAACCTGTCTCCTTCTCCGATGGGTTCAATGGTAGCTCTCAAGGACCGATAGTATCTAGGGCAACCTGAGGGAGCCTGGGTGAGAACACGGAGGGGAGGAGCAAGATAACCTTTGTAACAGCTACCATGCCAACCATGAGGAAGCCATTTATAGGCACTATTACCACAAATCCAGAATGCTTCACCATAAGTAGCCTTTCCATTGTTATCTTGTAGGTCCCGTAGGGTGGCTTGTGGGGAAAGGGCAAAGAATGCAGCGCCGGTTTGCCAACTGGTGGCATTTAGTAAAGGAACAGTGAGACTTATACCAGGACCAATATAAAATCTATATGTACTAATGCCTGCAAACCAGGCATGATTACTTGTACTGGCTTGCTGATAACATATGAGACCAGTGGGTGGAGAGCGTAAACGAATAGGCTGGGGCTTAAGAGTGCTACCATAGTGGGAATTCCAAGAGCCATTGTGTAGGCCATAAGGAGCTTCCGCAGTACAGTTAGATCGCAAACTTAAATTGTCAGAGGTGCTACTGCTGGTAACCATCCACCTTTGACAATAGTCTGACCAATTTTGGGGAACTACTCTTCAGGGCAATCTAGCCGAATGGTGGGGAGTCTGGGCACGTATCCAACAGTGGGAGAGATTGAACTCACGGGCAAAGGCAATTTTCAGGGCCTCCTAGGTATTGGTAGCCATATCTGCAGGGATGGCTCTCCATCCTGCATGCGATGTGGGTGAAACAGTAGGTAACAGAAGGATTGCTCCTGTGACAAAAAGGGATGTTGTGAGAGACCCTAAACCTGAATCCATATTGTAATTACAACAACCCAAATGCCCAGAAGATAAGAATTATTGATACCAAACAAATCAAAAAAATAAAAAGACCAGGACCATAGGCTAGGTCGGCCTTCTGTGAATAGATAGAACCAATGCTCAGGGTTCTCGTGGGGAGTGTGCTGTGGCTGTTCAGAGAGATCACCAGGCATTCCCAGTGACCCTTACTGTCTTTTGAATAACAGCTTAAGTCCCAAATCGTCGCTGGCAGTCTTCTCTGCAGGCTGGACAGTCCACTGTTCAGGAGTGGGTACTGCTTTCAGTTGAGAGTGATGAATCCAGTTCTTGTGTCCTTCGACCTTTTGCTGCTGTGTGGGAAACCAGCAGGACGGTGTGGGGTCCCTTCCACTTCTCTTGGAGAGGCTCGTCCTTCCAGGTCCGAACGAGAACGGAGTCACCAGGTTGAAGGGAGTGGACTGGGGCATCCAGCAGAAGAGGCTGTGAATCTTTGGTGTGTCTGTGAAGAGAAGAAAGAACAGCAGACAAAGAGCACATGTACTGAGACAAAAAACCACACCCCATTTCCCACTCTCCTGCCAGAACCGGTGTACTATTCAGAGGCCAGGCTCTTCCAAACATAATCTCAAAGGGACTAAGCCCTAACCTGCCCTTGGGGAGAGCACGAATGCGAAGTAAAACAAGGGGCAAAGCATCAGGCCACCTAAGAGACGCCTCCTGACAGACCTTTGAGAGGTGTCGCTTGAGTGTCTGATTTGTGCGTTCCACTACTCCACTGGCTTGTGGTCGCCATGGTGTGTGGAGCTTCCAGGAGATTTACAAAGCACTTGATATCTTTTGAACAACTTGTGATGTGAAGTGTGTTCCGTTATCAGATTCCATCCACTGGGGGAGTCCAAAGCAAGGAATGATCTCCTTGACAAACTTAAGAGCCACCGTTTTGGTAGTGTTGTTACGACATGGGAAGGCTTCAGGCCATCCACTGAATTGATCCACCAAGACGAGGAGGTACCTGTACCCTTGGGTCCTGGGAAACTTAGTAAAGTCTATTTGCCACACCAATCCTGGGCCTGGGGTAGGTTCCAGAGTGGCTGGCAACACTGCTACTACTGGTCGAGGGTTGTTCTTCTGGCAGATCAAACATTCAGCCTGTACCTGTGATGCTAGGGGTTTAAGTCCAGAAGTTAGAAAATATTTATTCATAAACTGGGTAAGAGCCTCTCTGCCTGCGTGTGTGGTTTGATGCAGTTTCTGCAACACTGGTCGGATCAGGCCCTTGGGCAGGAGGATTTTTCCCTAAGTGGAATAAAGCCATCCCTCCTTTTCCTGGGGACCGAGCCTGTCAGCCAGGTTTCTGTCATCATGGGAGTACTGAGGAGCTGCAAGCTCACCTACTGATGGGATGAGGGCATGCATTTGGGCATTCTCCTCTGTTGGTAATTTCAGGGTAGCAGCGTGCCTGGCTTCCCTGTCTGCTCTGGCATTGCCCTTGGTTACATCTTGATCTTCCCTTTGATGGGCTTTGCAATGTACCACTGCTACTGCTGAAGGGAGTTGTACTGCTTCTAACAGCCGGAGAATTTGAGACCCATGATTAACGGGAGAACCTTGGGTATCCCTCTTTGCTTCCACAGACCAGCGTGAGCATGCAATACCCCAAAAGCATACTTTGAATTAGTAAAGATATTAACCCGTTTGTCTTTTGCCAGCTCGAGTGCACGAGTCAGGGCCACTAGTTCAGCAAGTTGGGCAGATGTCCCAGCAGGTAAACTTTCAGCTTCCACGGTATCATGAAGTGTCACAACAGCATAACCTGCCCTCCTTTGCCCATCCACATCAGTACTACTGCCATCGGTATACCATTCCAAGTCAGCATTTGGAGTGGTTGATCTTTTAAATCTGGGCGGCTGGAGTAGTGGGCATCTATGATTTCCAGACAGTCATGTTCCTGCTTTTCTGTTTCTGGTAGCAGGGTAGCTGGATTAAGGAAGGGACAGGTTTGCAGGGTAACTTCAAGATTCTCTAACAGTTTTGCCTGGTACCGAGCAACCCGAGCCTGTGTGAGCCAGAGACCACCCTTAGTGTCCAGCAGGGCTTGGACCATATGGGAAATATACACTTGCACAGTTCCTCCCAGTGTCAGTTTTTCAGCTTCCCCAAGCACTAGAGCAGTGGCTGCGACCGCTTGCAAGCATGCTGGCCATCCCTTTGAAACTTGATCCAGTTGTTTAGAAAAGTAGGCTACAGGACGTTTCTAGGCACCTAATAGCTGAGTAAGCACTCCCAGGGCTACCCCTCTCCTTTCATGCACATACAGTTGGAATGGCTTCGAAAGATCTGGCAGACCTAGGGCTGGGGCTTCCATCAACTTCCTTTTTAAGATTTTAAATGCCCTGTCCGCTTCTGGGGACCAGTGAAAGGGGTCATGATCCATTCCCTTAACACATTCATACAGCGGTTTAGCCCACAGTCCATACTCTGGGATCCATATTCTACAAAAACCTGCCATGCCCAAAAATGCTCTGAGCCGTTTACGGTTGCTAGGGATAGAACTTGGCAGATAGCCTCCTTTCTGTCATTTGAGAGTCGTCTCTCTCCCTGCCTGATGTGAAATCCCAGATACTGTACTTCAGAGAAAAGAAGAACAGGAGTACTTGTGGCACCTTAGAGACTAACAAATTTATTAGAGCATAAGCTTTCGTGGACTACAGCCCACTTCTTCGGATGCATATAGAATGGAACATATATTGAGGAGATATATATACACACATACAGAGAGCATAAACAGGTGGGAGTTGTCTTACCAACTCTGAGAGGCCAATTAATTAAGAGAAAAAAAAACTTTTGAAGTGATAATCAAGCTAGCCCAGTACAGACAGTTAAGAAGTGTGAGAATACTTACAAGGGGAGATAGAGTCAATGTTTGTAATGGCTCAGCCATTCCCAGTCCTTATTCAAACCGGAGTTGATTGTGTCTAGTTTGCATATCAATTCTAGATCAGCAGTCTCTCGTTGGAGTCTGTTTTTGAAGTTTTTCTGTTGTAATATAGCCACCCGCAGGTCTGTCACTGAATGACCAGACAGGTTAAAGTGTTCTTCCACTGGTTTTTGAGTATTTTGATTCCTGATGTCAGATTTGTGTCCATTAATTCTTTTGCGTAGAGACTGTCTTTGCTTCGAGCTACCCTGTATCCTCTGAGTCCAACAAAGTTCAGGAGACTCACAGTAGCTTTGAGACAAGGGATTAAACCCATAGCAGCAATTAGCACATTGTCTACATATTGCAGGAGCAGGGCTTTGTCTTCATTGTCCCACTCCTCCAAGTCTCTGGCCAGAGCCTGGCTGAACAGAGTGGGGGAATTTTTAAATCCCTGGGCCAATACTGTCCAGCAAAGCTGCTTTTTAACCCTTCTGTTGTCCTCCCACTTGAAGGAGAATATCTCCTGAGATTGGGCGTCGACTGGAATTGTGAAAAAAGCGTCTTTTAAATCTAGGACCGAGAAATGGGTGTACTGCTCCCCTATAGAGGCCAGCAGTGTATATGGATTTGGAACAAGGGGGTGCAGAGTCTTAACCCGTTCATTGACTGCCCTGAGGTCCTGTACCAGCTGATATGTGCTATTGGGCTTTTGCGCGGGCAGAATGGGGGTGTTCCAAGCTGACTGGCATTCTCGTAGTACACCGTATTCTAGGAACTGATCTATAGTCTCTTGCAGTCCCTCTCTGGCTTCCCTCTTAATCGGATACTGTTTGATTCGCACTGGGCTTTTTCCTGGGAGAAGCTGAATATGAACAGGGGTTTGACAGGTTGCCTTCCCTGGGACCCCTGATGCCCAGACCAGGGAATACACCTGGTCCTCCCACTCGCTCCACTCTGGGGCTTGCATGGTTGAGGGTTCAACTGCAAGGGTCATTATCCAAGCATTCTCAGGGGGTAAGGTGAGAATTATATCATCTTGAGTGAAATGCAGGGTGGCACCTAAGCGACAAAGCAGGTCCCGTCCTAGTAGGGGTGTTGGACAATCAGGGAGGTAAACCAACTTGTGAGATACAGTTTTGTTTCCCAAAGCACATTCCGCTGGGGCATACACTGGGCACTTAATTCCTTTCCCTGTGGCACCCACCACAGTAAGAGAGTCTGCCACTGGCAGCTGAAGGGGTTGGTTTACAGCGGTCCTTGCTGGTCCAGAGTCTACTAAAAAATCTATTTCTGAATTTTCCACCCTCATTTTTACTTGGGGTTCTGGGGGCAGGATGGTCCGTCGCCTCTGACACCCCTAGTCTTGATCCTCCGCTGCCATCATAGGGGTACCTTCCCTTTCAGGGCACTCATTTTTCCAATGTCCCTCCTTTCGGCATATGCCACACTGGTTGTGACCCAGGCGCCTGTCCTGGGGAACAGGGCGACCACGACCTCTCATTCCCCGGCCCCTTTCACCTTTCTGTGACCTTCCTCTGCCGCCGGCCTGCACCACTGCTACCATCATTTTCACTTACCTTTTTTCCTTCTCTCCCTCTCTAAGGGTATAAGCCCTATTTGCAGTCTCCAAGATCTGAGCCACAGACATTCCCATTAAATCCTCCTTTTTCTGCAGTTTCCTTTTAATATCAGGGGCCGCACAGCTGGTAAAGATACCCTTTTATAATTGCCTCAGTTGCCTGATCATCTGGGTCTGCATTAGTAGTTTGCCTGATGGTATCCCGAATACGCTCCAGGAAAGCCACTGGAGACTCTTTTGATTCCTGGATTAACTCATAAGGCTTTGTCCAATTGTTATGTCTGACAGCTGAATGCCGGAGGCCAAACATAAGCAGTTCCTTATAGGAGTTAGGCATCCTCAAATCCCTCTCCTCATTTGGGTTCCACTGGGGGTCTGCTATGGGGACAGCATTCTCAGGCAGGGGCTTGCCTTCTCTGTCCTCATTATGCCTTTTCTGTGCCTCTTCCCTAGCCTTGGCTATAACCTGATTCCGCTCCACCTCAGACAACAAGGTTCTCATCAGTATATTGCAATCATCCCAGTCAGGCTTATGACTTGCTAGACACCCTTCAAAGATTGAAATAAACTTGCTTGGATTCGTTGAGAATTCCCCTGCTTCTGCCTTAAAGGCAGCTAGGTGCACTGGGTTAAAAGGAACATGAGAGTACACTGGCACAATCTGGGCTGCATGTTCCTGTGTTCCTGGACGGGCTACCACATTCTCAGTAATCAACAGATACAATCCCACCGAGGGGGCACTCTCTGGAGCCTGTGGGGGTGCTGGAGCTGAAGGGGATACCGATTCTGCCATTACAACTGTGGGAGGGTTCAGAGGATTAGCAGCAGGTACTACCGAGCCTGTCGGAGTCAAATGGCACTTGTGCAAAATATCAGGCCTATTTCTTAACATCATAAACGTATATGCATAGAGATGTTCATTCCATTTACCTGTTCGCTGACAAAACAAAAGTAACTGAAGGATTGTGTTGTAATTAAGTGATCCTTCCAGTGGCCACATTTCCTGGCACTCTAGCTGATACTGAGGCCAGTCTACAGTACAGAATCTTTTTAATTTACTTCTAATCAACGGATCTGATCCGAACACCTTTCAGTTCACCAGAATGCATTCTAAGGGTGTACACCTTGCCCTGCCTAGAGTACTCTGTCCCTGCCCCATATTCTAGGGATACACTGGGCGTCCCCAGGTCAAAACAGGTAAAGTCCCCACTGGACTGTTCCTACCTTATCCAAGGGTCCCGTTCCTCACCGTCGCCCCCAACTGCTTCTCCACTACTCGAGTGCGTTGCACCGTTGTGCCCTCCGGGGTCGATCACACCACGTCTCAGCCGAGGCCCCCGATGAAGTCACTGGTGTGCGCTGGGCATCGGTCGTCGCTGTAATCCATCGGCCACCAGGAGGGATCCGGGCAAGGCTAAATATAAACTGGGCGAAACAGCATTTAGAGTCATTAACCCAAGGGTAGGTGTCTGGCTCAATAGCGTTTTCTGGAGCAGGGCTAGTGTTTTGGCTGGCTTTTTGTTTTTTAAACATCATTCTGGTCACAGTCTTAATCCACCAAGTATATATATACCCAGGTTTCCTTAACAAGAGTTTCTCCCTTTTGTAGCGCTTTGTAAGAAGCTGTGCTATAGTTTACTACACAGTACTAATAAATAGAACTTGCTTAATGAGGAAATAGTATAGGGTTTTAAAAAATATTGTACTTTCTCTGATTGATGTGTTTCAAAGGGCAGGGTTTACTTTATTGCCAGAAAACTCTGTTTGTTAATAGGCCTGTTCCATTTTCCAAAGATGAAGGGGGTGGGGAGGGAGAGAGAACAAAATAAAAAAACTAAGGGCATCTCTTTCTATAAAGGCATTTGGAAGAGGTCAGATTTTATAGCAAAGAGCAAGTTAATATGTAACAACTTGAGCTGCCAAACATACTTGGGATAACCTGTCCTTTCACAAGTACAAACAGCTGTAGTGGCATTACCAGCTGTAATGGCCAAACAAGCTTCCCAAGGCATTCTGCCTATGCAGTACAGTGGATAGAAAGGAAAGGCTGTACACAGTGTTCACTGCTTCTGCATTGAGGTGTGGCATGTAGTTTCCCATGCCTGCTTGGTGGTGATAACGAGCTCATGTTGGGGCATGGCCCTGGCTACATCTCCAAATCAATTGAATGTTCCTACTTTAGGGGGAGCATCCTCAGTTGACCTCTCTGTCTTCCTGGATGAATACACAAGATGGGCAAGAAGGAAGAGGTCCTTTGTACCTTCTTCAGGCACAGGAAAAAACAGTTCTGCCTTCAGCCTTGGTTAGAAGTCTTAAATAATACTTTGCTTTGTAGGCGGTGCCATTATCACTGGGAATCACAACATCCTTTATATGGGAAACGCTTACAAGGTCTTTTAGTTTGGAACTAACTCCAGTAATGAGCTATCTTTTGGGATAATACAGTTTTGAAAAAAGCCCTTGGATGTTTAGTATGACATGGATTTGAGCCTCTTTTAATAAAGCTCATCTTTATTATGTTCCATTAAATTGTGGAGAGTTACAATGGCTTTCCAAGAAAAACAAAAGTCGCAATGAATAACTTTCAGGCTGGAATGTTGCCTCTTTATATCCTTCAAAAGGGGACACACAGAGTTTCCACCATAACTTTACAGTATTTGTCTTGGCATTTCTTATCAGTAAAAATGGGTGTGCGTGTGGGGGGGAATTAGTAATTTAGTGGACAATAGAGTGGTATATTCTGAGCACCAGAGGCCTTTTCCCAAGTTTGAGATTTTATGCTCTGTTACCGCTAGCACACCAGTGGAGCCAAATTCTGTCCTTGGATGCACACATGGCAGTCCCAGTAAAGTCAATGGGATCTATGGGTTAACATCGATGCATGGAATTTGGTCTTTATTGCTCATTTAGTGTGGGATATGTGTGTGTGCTTTTAGTCCTGATTTGATACTTTAAGTTTTATATAATGCACTTGCTGGTGAAATGAAAAATGGAGAATGGTACATTTGTGATTATCTTTTTATTATTTTGTTTCCCCTGTTATAGCCATGTTGATCCCAGGATATTAGAGAGATAAGGCGGGTGAAGTAATATCTTTTATTGGACCAACTTCTGTTAGTGAAAGAGGTGGTTTTCAGGCTGGAAACTGTGTAGCTCGAAAGCTTCTCTCTTTCACCAACAGAAGTTGGTCCAATAAAAGATATTACCTCACCCACACTGTCTCTTTATTATTTTAAATCTTTTGTGGATCCACTTTGAAACTTGTTTACCAGTGTGAAAAGGACATTATCGAGACCGGAGTTCAAAAATATGACCTCCCTGTTTTTCCTCATGTGTTAATGTTTTATAGTTAGTCTCAAAACAAATGCTTCAATTCCTGTATTTCCACACACACACACCCATCATGGGTACTTGGAGCGGGAAATACTACTAAGCAGAGCAATCTCAATTCCAGAGATCTGATTTAAGATCTGATTTTGAGCAATAGCGGTGGGAAAATTATAGGAAATATAAGGGCAGGGGGCTCTTGACTGTGTCCTTTACTATTAAATATTTCACACTGCTCCAGCACTTCTCTGGATTATGCTAAAACACTGAACAAATATTGGGCTAGGTGGTTGTTTATACTGGAAAAATCTGTTTGGGGGGAAGAAAACACGGCAATTTTGACTCATGGAATTTCCCTCCAATCGTCTCAGCTGGTCAGGGTGGGACTCATTCCTTCTGTGGGACTGGAAACTCCCTCAGGTACAAAATTCCACTACAGCATCCTGTTTCTGGGGCCTGGTTTCCCTGTCCCTTCATCCCTTGCTACCTCCTACCTGAGATCAGGGTGGAAATGTACGCTCACAAAGCCATTGTTGGTATTGAGAGAGTCACGGTCACAGTGTCTGGAAACCAACTGACACTAGCAGGGAGGCAGGAGAGGAGCACCTCAAGGATCAACCTGAAACCTACTAACGTGAATAGAAGGACTCCCATTGGCTTAATTGGGCTTTGAATCAGTGAACCTTCTGGCTGAACGAAACTTCTTCCCTTCCCTACCATTTTCAGTGTGCAGAGTTTTCTTGTGTGGAAAATACCTGAGTTCTATGGGAGGTAGACCACAAAACTGCAGACTTTTGGAGGGGGTTTCCATAGGACTCAAGGAGAAAGAATGTCACAATACTGTTGCACATCTCTGTTCTGTCATGAACACAGCCACTGATATAGTTTCCTGCTCTTCTTTGAATGTGTTCCCTGGGTGATTTGGCTCTTGCTATTGTTACCTCCCAGGTTCATCAGCCTGTGCTTCAGTTTGTGGTCCCATGTGGCACAGAGCTAGATACACTTTGTGAGCCTAATTTGGATTCTGCCAGTTTATAACTAGAACTGGTTAGAAATGTTGTTGTTGTTTTTTTCCCCTCCTGCAGAAAATTTTGATTAAAATGAAGGGAAAGAAATCCAAAAAAAGTTTCACAGAAAATTTTGAGTTTACATAGTTTTAAAACAAAAACAAAAAATTTTCACCTGAAAACCGAAGACTTTCACTTTTTGAATGAAAATTCAAAATTTTTATGCAAAGCTGGCACTGTCCACAACAAACTTCATTTAGTTGAAAACCCAATTTTTGTTTGAAAATTCTGACAAAAATTGTTTTTCTACCAGCTCTATTTATAACCTCAGCAGAGTCACTCTTGATTCTAGCAGGTGTAAGCTAGATCATTATCTGTCTTTAAAATGATAAAGAAGTTGCAGAATCCAAGCAAGGGCTGGGAAGTTTTACACGAGATGATTGCAGTTTACCTGGCTTGTAGAACAAATACAACACTTCAGTAGCCAAACAAATGAAGCTGAATTTCTGCCACTGACTCCAAAATACTTTAGATCTCTTACGTTTCTTAAAGCCTCTTATTTCAGTGACTCCACAGGGCTGCTAGGCATTAATTGTCAAATTGTATTTTTTTTTTTTTTTTTTAAGGAATGATTCATAACAAATTCATTTGGAGCATTATTCCTAACCTACTTTTAGGGAAAAATAGGTGTAAGCAATTTCTTGTTCTTTAATACTTGTCATGTTCTTCTTTCTTTTCTGCTTTATTTTTGTTTGTTAAGGTGAAATGCTTTAAAAAAGACCAAAAATACTGCAAGAATAATTTAAAAATAAAAATCTCATGAAGCAGTAACGATTCCTATGAAACAGCTTTAAAGAGCCAAATCTTGCCAGGTGCTTAGCATGCTCACATACCACTGATTACAGTAAGAGCTGTGGGGGGTTCTAGGACTCTGTAAGATTGTGTCCTACTTGGGGAAGTACAGTAGAGGACCATCTGAATTTAGGTAGACTGTACAAACACTGGGGTGCATTCGATCAAGGGGAAGTCAGAGAATTGCATGAGCATATCAGAGGGCAAGATTTGGATGATTGCATGAGACTCCCCATGTTTAATCCCTTAGCTAAAGGGGGAGAGTTGCACATCTCCACCATCTGGATGAATCATAAACAAATCTCTGAAGAGCGAGTTTTGTTCAAAGATATTTTTCCTATCTCAAGCCCATGACAATCGAAGGGTTTGTCTGAATTGCTTCATCGCGTCTCCGTTAAGACTGGGAACAAATGAGTCGCACCATGCATTTCAGAACCCATAGTTTCTGTTTGTCACATAAAGAAGTCCCCGTTTAGGATTGGGCCTTGTAAGAGCTGTTTGAGGGCTTCTTGCCTAATGGGCTGGCCTGTAGGAGCAGAAGGACAAATGGGTGTGCTGCAAGAAGGTAGGGGGGGAGGGTTGATGGTCCATATGTCCCCCTCCCAAAAATAGAAGGAAGCTACTGGGGCAATAAAGAAAGTGGCTCTGGCATTGTGGAGGCTGTAGTGGGCAATCCAGCCAAGGCAATACTGGTAAACAGGATGCCCAAAGGGAAGGATGAATGTATATTTGGGGGAGAGTGTAGACAGAGTCTTTGAGGAGTGGGGCAATGCGCTCCCTCACTCTTTTTGCCTGTTGCATTTGCCTTTGCCTGCAGTTCAGCTCAGGAGCATTTTGAGCAGCAAAGACATACTACCAAAGTTGATTCTGGCCTGCTAGTGAGGCCACTAGCTGATTTTTATATAGGCCTCTGATCAGTCACACATCTGCTGGCACCAATTTTAGGTCGCTGTTGAGCCCATGCCAAATTCAAACCAGGGACATGGCAGCAAAAAGCTCAATCTCCCAAGTCTGTGCAAGGGAATATAGCTCTTTAATTTGTGGTATTTGTACTGTGAAGATGGTTCTTGGTAGGTGAAGGTGTCTGTGTTTTCCTGGATTGTAAATACTGTAGTATATAAAACAAACTCTTTCCTTTGTTGCACTTAGAGAAACTTAAAAAAAAAAATTTAAATCCTTAATTTCTTTGAGAAATGGCAGTCATGAAAAAAGGGGCACCTTGCATACCTGTTGCCTTGTTCACCCTGATTCAAGGATTATCGTTTACGAAATAACTTTCAGGCTATTGTTGTTTCTTAAGCTTATGTGCATTAGCATACTCTAGGCTTCTCTACCTAGCTCTTGTACACAGTTTTTCATCTATAGATCTCAAAGCTCTTTACAAAAGAGGTCAGACCCATTCTCCCCATTTTGCAAATGGGGAAACTGAAGCACAGAAGGGAAGGTAACTTGCCCATAGTCACCCAGCAGGCCAATGGCAGAGCCAGGAATACAACCCAGGTCTCCTGAGTCCTAGTCCAGTGCTCTATCTACTAGGTCATACTGTGTGCCCACATGGCCTAAGACCCTGAGAGCAGGAGAGGGAAGCTGTGAGAATGTGATGAGAGAAGTAAGCAATAGGATTTTGATAGCAGTCTGGATATCTTAGAGAATTGGAGTTGGATTCATTTGCCTACCCTGTCTTTCATTATTCTGATGAAAAATCTATTCAAAATAGAAATAGGCCTTAAACACAAAATTTGGATCTTGAGCCAATCCTTCCTCAAAGTTTGGATCTGGGGTTTTGGCCTGAGACATGGAGATCAGGATGGGTTGTAAAGTTTTGGTTTCAGATCTGAAAAATACCTGCAAAATTTGGGGAGACCAAATTTTAATATTTTGCCTGGCCCGTTGCTAACTCTGGTGAATCATATTTACTACAGTTGCCAGATCCTAATTTGGTGGTTCTTACCATGAGTGCAAGATGCATCTGATTGATCTGGTTTTTCTTTAGTGTGGCCCTGCAGCTCAATATTTCGTCCGTGTGTGGGTGGCAAACTAATTGCTAGCAACAACTGTGCATTTATAAATGCTTTCAGTGAACTTAGATATTACCATATCAGTAAGTGCTTGTATAAGTAACTAGGGACAGTGGGAAATGATGGGAGGAAATGTGGGAAATGTTTAGTGCTTTCTGTAGAATATTGAGGGGGCACCTCATACGGTGTACAGGATTTTCCTTTTAAAATGCTCCTTTCTTTTAAATGTAGTTTGGCTGTGCACTGTGCATTAGAAGCCAAACGATGGCCGTGGTCTTGCAATCAGATCTGTACAGATGGATCCCAGCACCAGAAGGCAGCTTCAGTGACTTTAGTGGGGCTTTGTATGGTGTGAGGGTTTGCTTGTGAGGATCAGTTCGCAGGATTGTGCACAGACATCTGCACCTTGTGCTGAGATTCCTCCTGCTCACTCTCCTGACAGGTGGAGTTGGTTAAATAATTAACCTTGTTAACACCAACCGTAGGGGATGGACATTACAACATTCACAGATACTTGTGCAGCTGTAGAGTGTAGCCCTTGTTATTCCTCAATGCTCCCTGCCTGACACAGGAACAGTTAATTGAAGGAGCCACTTATTCTTCCTGGGTGCAGCAATATGAAGCTTCCATTGCACTAGCTACAGGGGATGAGTGATTTGGTAAATACCCAGGCTTTTTCCAGCCTAAATTAGTTGCAGGGAAATCCTTATTTCAGGGAACAGGTATGTGAGCAGACACCCCATTCTGACTATACTGGAAGTGAGACAATACTCTGCCTTTCTACTGCTGAACTCCACACCAGGAAAGTACATTCTCCTGTACCCAGCCTAATAGATTTTTCTTGTATATCCAACCTATTTCTCTGGACTTTTGTTAGTCTCTCCTGCTTAGTGTAATCTGTACTGCAATACTTCAAATTTTGTCTCTTAAGTTAAATGAGCACCAGCAATTTGAAATCGACTCAGTCTTTTAGAATGAGGTTATAGGCATTTTAGGCACAACACTCACACCTGCCACTTTTTGTGGCCTTTCCTGATCACCCTGTCCCCTTTTTAAAACTGATTTTCTACACTGTTTGCTGTGTGAAAGATCCATTCAAACTGAAGAGGGAAATGAATCCAGCTATGTAGAAGAAATTGCGAAACTGACTAGACACACAATGCTGTCACATGCCCAAAGTGAACAAACTAAAAAATAAAGCAATGCTTTTCTCGCTAATCTGAGTCATTATAGTAGATATTGATAATAAGAGGATGTAAAATTTTGAGATGGTGTATAATTTTTTTAAGTGGGGGAGAGGGGGATAGCTCAATGGTTTGAGAATTGGCCTGCTAAACCCAGGGTTTTGAGTTCAGTCCTTGAGGGGGGCCATTTAGTGAACTGTGTGTAAAAATCTATCTGGGGATTGGTCCTGCTTTGAACAGGGGGTTGGACTAGATGACCTCCTGAAGTCCCTTCCAACCCTGACATTCTATGTCCCTTCCTTTATTTCTGATGATGATGAGCAAGAAAAGGTGAAAGGTTGTGGGTTTGCAACCACAAGTATTTATCACAAACTGATTGCATGTTGACGTCTTGAACCTTTTTCATTCTCTAATAAAAACAATTTCACTGAAACAGTCACAATGTGTTTCTAAAGAAGACTTCTGGTTCATTTATCCACAGTTAAATCTGTGGCTTTACCAAGCATTTCAAGTTCTGATGAGTGACAATAGCTTGTGATGTGCGCTTCAGTAAGTGGTAATGAGAGATGATGCTGTATTCCATCAGTACTCTGCATATCCAAATGTATACTATGTTTCATGAGTGAAATACTCTGCACAGTATTTTTTAAAAATAGACTCTGGTATTTTCTTATCAATAAAAATAACCTGGAAAACCTAGGAGTGAAGATTCACTGGACATTTGTCAATCTCTGATTCCTATACTGCTTTCACAACACTGCTTGCTAATGCCTGGAGATCCTGCATCTGCAACCAAAAAGGTTAAAGAACAGACGGACTGTATTGCAGCCTGAAATACACACTTTAAAATTGTTTGTTTACAAAACATGTGGAACAGGGGCTGGCAAACTTTTTGGCCTGAGGACCACATCGGGTTTCATAAATTGTATGGAGGGCCAGTTAGGGGAGGGGGTTGTGATCCAGCCCCCACCTCCCATCTGCTCCCCCCCTCCCCCGGGTCACCACACCGCCCTGTCCTCTGACTGCCCCGGACCCCTGCCGCCCCATCCAATCCCTCCTCTCATTCCTGACGCCCCCCCCTCCCCCGGGACCCCTGCCCCATCCAACCACCCCTTATCCCTGTCCCCTGACTGCCCCCTGCCACCCCATCCAACCCGTCCCGGGGGGGCAGTCAGGAAGGAGGACCCCTGCCCCCATTCAACCCCCTGTTTCCCCCCCGACCTCCATTTACACTCCCGCCCCCTGACCACCACCCTGAACTCCCCTGCCCTCTATCCAACTCTCCCTTCCCCTTACCGCACTGCCTGGAGCACCGGTGGCTGGTGGCACTACAGCCACGCCGCCACCGCCACCACGACGACCACCACCACGCAGCACAGAGCACTGGCTCAGGCCGGGCTCTGCAGCTGTGCTGCCCCAGAAGCTCACAGCCCCACTGCCCAGAGCATGAGGCTGTGGGGAAGGGGGGACAGCAGGGAGGGGCCAGGGTCTAGCCTCCTGGGCCAGGAGCTCGGGGGCCAGGCAGGACAGTCCCGCGGGCCGTAGTTTACCCACCCCTGATGTGGAAGGATAAATATACAACAAAGAGGGAGTGTGTGAATCCCATTGTATATGTGATAGCTTCTCAAAGGTTTTCCTTATTACTTACTAGGATGCTCAAATCCATAATCAATGTTTCAGTAGGATCACTAGCAAAGTGTTAGTTTACCATTATCAGAAGCTTTTTTGAGCCTGTGTGTACCCTGAGACATCAATCAAGTGGTGTCTGGGTAATCACATCACTCAGATAAATTAGTTGGCAGGAGGCACAAGACTAAAATCCTCACACACCATTTAAAAATGTTTCCTCTCAATTTCTGGGTCAAATTTTTTTGTTTTAAGTAATTTAAAAAAAAAAAAAACCTTTAGCTTAGGAAACTATTGTTGGGATTGTGCAGCTGTCTTTCCCGTTTGGATCTCTGTTCTCTCTGCAGTTATTTTGGACAGCTGATTAAGCACTAAAGTGTATGAAATAAAGGAACACTGTCAAGATTAATGTAGCCAAAATTTGACCTGATTTCCCTCTTCTTCCCCTTTCCCGTTACCTGTTTACAAATTCTATTAACATTGAGTATTGCATACGTCCTCCTGCGCTTTCCACTGTGCCACACCCTCTCTTAGGCCTGGTCTAAACTAAAAAGTTAGGTCGACCCAGCTGCATCGCTCAAGTGTGTGAAAAATCCACATCTCTGAGCAACGTAGCTCAGCCGACCTATCCCCTGGTGTCGAGAGTGCTAGGTTGACAGAAGAATTCTTCTGTCAACCTTCTGTCAACCTAGCTACCACCTCTTGGGGAGGCTGGTTACCTGTGCCAATGGGAGAACTCCTTCTGTCGCTGTAGGGAGTGCCTACGCTTAAAGCACTACCGTGGCACCACTGCACCGGTGCTGCTGTAGCATTGTAAGTATAAACATAGTCATAGAGTTTGAGGCCAGAAGGACCAACCAGGTCACTTAGTCTGATCTCCTGTATAACACAGGCCACCCACTCAAGCACCCACACACCAAACCCGGACCAAAATTAGACTGAAGACAGTGAAAGCGCTAAACCCGTAAGTGCAGTCACTATGCATGGCCTTCTAGAGTAGGGCAGCGTGAGGCTAGGGGAACACTGGTGAACTAACACTCATACTCTCCGCTAATGAGGCGAACTATGATGGTTAATAGTACAGTAAGGATTACAAGTGGGTTGCGGCAATGCCAACTTAACTACAGTAACTCCTTGCTTAACGCTGTAGTTCTGTTCCTGAAAAATGCGTGGGTTTTTTTTTTTTTTTTTTTTTTTTAAGTGAAACGATGTTAAGAAAATCCAATTTCCCCATAAGAATTGATGTAAAGGGGGGGGGGATGGTTAGGTTCCAGGGGAATTTTTTTTTTCATACAAAAGACTATATATATAATACACACACACACACACACACACACACACACACACACACACAATAAGTTTTAAACAAACAATTTAATACTGTACAGAGCAATGATGATTGTGAAGTTTAGTTGCGGTGGTGGAGTCAGAGGGTGGGATATTTCCCAGGGAATGCCTTACTGCTAAATGATGAACTAGAACTCGGCTGAGCCCTCAAGGGTTAACACATTGTTAATGTAGCCTCATACTCTACAAGGCAGCACGAATGGAGGGATTGCCCCACAAATTGCCCCACTTGCCCTCCCTCTGGGCGGCCATGAGCACATGGCAGTGGGGGGAGGGACAGCTGAACTGCTGGCAATTGATAGTCTGGTGGGCAGCTACCGCACAGGGAACTTAGGGGGGCTACCAGTCCACCCTGGTTGCAAGCCCCCACCAGCTAGCTGCAACGGGCTGCTCTTTCTGCAAGCAGTGGACAAAGCAGGCAGCTGCCAAACAACATTATAAGGGAGCATTGCGCAACTTTAAACAAGCATGTTCTCTAATTGGTCAGCAATGTAACAACATTAACTGGGATGACTTTAAGTGAGGAGTTACTGTATATGATTGAACAGTGGCTAGTCAACAATCTACTGAACGAATGGGAACAGTTGGCTAGCTAATTATGGACTAGAATAATCAAGATACTTAAGCACCTTGTTGGATTGAGGCTTAGGTGATTAGTGGGGAAGGGAGATAATCATTGTTATAACTAACTAGCCCCCACGTTGTTAATGATTAACTGGGGGTTAGGCAGGCTAGTTAATAGATGGAGAGGCAAGTATGATTAACCCAAACGGCAAAGTTTACAGGTATAAGGGTTAATTGTATAACATTTGAATGCTGTCAGTCACTGTTGCTCTTTCTGTCATTTGAGTATGCGCACTCCTACTGTTACTTTATTCTTAACATGAAGTGTTGCCACACTGTCACACACATAATATCCCTTGATCCAGCACCAGGAGCTGGGAACAGGGGACCTCTGTTCATGTCTTTTTTTTTTTTTTTTTTTTTGTATCAGAAAGAACCTCTGTGGTTTACACAATAAGGGTAGTGCAGAGAGATATAAAGTTTGATGTTAGCCCATATATACAATAAATGTACATGGTATATAAAACAGAATATTTTTAAAAACAACTTCATAAATACTTCTCTCTCTTTCTTTTCAGATCTTAGCAATGAGCTACCCAGGCTATCCTCCGGCAGGCGGGTACCCCCCAGCAGCCCCAGGTAACTTAACCAAACAACCCAGTTCAAGTGGAGACAGAGCACAAAAAAGAGGGATCTGAATGACTTCAGGAATTGGGGATTCGAACACAGAGCCTTTTGTGTCTAAGTCATCAGTTAAAATTCAGGACAGGAGTGAATGAGCGTTATGTCTGGTGGTTATGTGGCCTCTTATGAAATGAATTGAATACTTTCAGCCTTGCTCCTAATGTACAGGTACTTGCAGCACACTCAACACTGGGGTCAGTAGAAAATAAATTGATTTTGATTCTGGAGACTGTGGTTTCCAAACGTGATCAGTGATTCCAGGTACCCAACTTGTGCTGCCTTAAAGGAGCCTGATTTCCAGATGGAAGGGGCTCCGCACTTTCTGCACATCAGGCCCCCTTAGAGAGTCTCATGTTGAGCACCCAAAAAACGATGCACCCAACATCAGTAGTCACTTCTGAAAATTTTGGCCAGTATAAATAAATAGCAAGAAAAAATGCCTTGATGGCACTGGATTGCGTAAAGAACTAGAAGGCTTTGCTGCATGCTTAGTGAGGATCTGTTGTGTAATTTGAGACCAATAAGCCACATGGAACATTATCCCCAGTGCACTACATAGTATGATGAAGCAGTGAATACAGCAAAATATCGAACAGACAAGGCTGCTAGAGGGCTCCCAACAGTGCTGGAACTAAAACCTCTGTAGATACTGTTTTAGAACAGCATTTGAACTTTGACGCTATTTGCTAGTGAAGGGATAAAAAGAGATCGCTATGTTACCAGAACTATGAAGTGCCTGAGAATGTCCATCCTATTGGAACGCTCAGCCTGCTGAATATCCAGTGTCAACTGCTGCCATCCCAAAACAGATCAAGTCCTTACACATGAGGATTGAAGGATCTTCAACTATATTCTATTATATAACTGTATCAAGTTTGCTTTTCCTAATAGAGAACATAATGGTCTGAGGATACTTCACACATTATTGCACGTTTCTGCTCAAGTTTCTTTTCCTATTATCGTCATGTTATCACCTTGGTTAGGTGTGAGATCTGCTCATTTGAACCTTGCAGACCTTTTAGTTCTTCTTTGAGTGATTGCTCACATCAATTCCAGTTAGGGGTGTGTGCGCATGCCGCGTACACGGATGTCAGAAACCTTTACCTTAGCAGCTACCTGTCAGGCCGGCTGGGAAGCCCCCTGGCTTATACAGGGCTGGTCTCATCGTCATGTGCAGTCGCAGGTACGCCTACTCCTGGACACATTCACTCGCTTGGGCATCATGGTAAACCTCAGCAAATCTGTCCTCGCCCCTACTCAAACAATAGAGTTTATAGGAGCGGTCCTGGATGCAAGCCAAGCGAGAGCCTTCCTTCCAGAGGCACGGCGCCTGGCTATAGCAGGCATAATTACCAGCCTCTGCAAGTTTCCAACCACTACAGCAAGGCAGTGTCTCAGGCTGCTGGGTCACATGGCGTCCTGCGCATACGTTGTGCAACATGTCAGGCTTAGGCCGCTTCAGGCGTGGCTGGCGTCTGCCTATCAACCGGAACGCAACAGCCTAGACATGGTCCTCACAGTCCCGAAGTACACACTCGACTCCCTGCAGTGATGGCTGGACCCTCAGACAGTGGGTGCCAGGGTCCCGTTTCATCCCTCCCAACCCACTCTGACTCTAGTTACAGACACATCAGCCCTGGGATTGGGACCCCACCTTGGCAGCCTGACAACACAGGGCTTATGGCATGAGAGCGAGCTGTTGCTGCACATCAACATCAGAGAGCTCAGGGCGAGCCGCCTTGCATGCCAAGCCTTTCTTCCCCACTTGCGGGATCACTGCATAGCAGTCCTAATGGACAACACCACTGCCATGTTCTATCTGAACAAGCCAGGCAGAGCCCGGTCATCGCCGCTCTGCCAAGAAGCCCTCTCTCTGTGGGACTTCTGCTTAGTCCACTCCATCAACCTTCAGGCCTCGTACCTGCCGGGCGTACAGAACGTCCTGGCGGATACTTTGAGCCGGCGTTTTCTGACTCACGAATGTTCCATACACTCGGATATCATTCATTCCGTTTTCCGCACCTGGGGGTTTCCCCGAATCAACTTGTTCGCTTCCAGATCAACAAAGTGCCCAGCCTTCTGCTCCTTCCAGAGTCACAGCCCAGGCTCGTTAGTGGATGCCTTCCAGATCACATGGTTGGGCCAGTTGCTGTATGCCTTCCCACCGTTCCCGCTGGTTCACAAGGTGCTCCTCAAGATCCGCTGGGACAAGGCAGATGTAATACTGGTAGCCCCTGCCTGGCCGCGTCAGTGTTGGTACCCGACTCTGCTGGACCTGTCATTCAGGCTCCCCTACGTCTTCCTCTCGGCCCCAACCCGTATCCCAGAACCACGGTCGTCTCCTTCACCCATACCTCCAGTCGCTCCATCTCACGGCCTGAAGGATACGTGGTTGAACCAGGCTGAATGCATCTGTTCGGACACAGTATGGCGGGTCCTTCTGGAAAGTCGCAAGCCATCAACTAGACTTACCTATGAGGCGAAGTGGAAGAGTTTTCCAGCTGGTGCGCTCAGCGGCAGGTACCCCCACCCCAGGCTTCCATTTCGTGCATTGTGGACTACCTGATGTCCCTAAAGGACCAACACCTAGCCTTTGGATCCCTTAAGGTCCACCTTGCGGCCATTTCTGCATTCCACCCAGGCGCGGCGGCGCGTTCTGTGTTTGCACATCCGATCGTGCGGCGTTTTCTCAAAGGCCTGGAGAAAATCCATCCTCCAACGAAGTCACCCATGCCTGCATGGGACCTCAACCTGGTCCTCTCCTGCCTTATGGGTCCTCCTTTCGAGCCGCTGGCCACCTGTTCTCTTCTCTATCTCTCCTGGAAGGTCACCTTCCTAGTGGCCATCACTTCCGCACGACGGGTCTCCGAATTACGTGCTCTCACCTGTGAGCCACCCTATACCATCTTTCAACTAAGACCTCACCCGGCCTTTCTACCAAAGGTGCTATCCCGCTTCCACGTGAGCCAGGATATCTTCTTACCAGTTTTCTATCCAAAACCGCATGCTCACCTGCATGAACAACGCCTTCATTCTCTCGATGTTAGAAGGACGCTCACCTTCTATATAGACCGGACAAAGCCCTTTCGTAAAACAACCCAGTTGTTTGTCGCCATTGCAAAGCAGATAAAAGGCGCCCCGGTTTCCTCTCAATTAATATTTTTGTGGCTCACCGGATGCATTTGTGCTTGCTATAATCTGGCAAACGTCCTTCCGCCTGCTGTTACAGCTCACTCCACGAGAGCTCAAGCGTAATCAGCTGCCTTTCTGGCACACATTCCTCTCCAGGAAATCTGCAGGGCTGCCACGTGGGCCTCGATTCATACCTTCACGTCCCACTATGCCATCGTCCAGCACTCTCGGGATAATGCAGCCTTTGGCGGAGCAATCCTTCAATCTGTGGTTCCTTGACTCTGACCCCACCTCCGAGGTAAGGCTTGGGAGTTGATATGAGCAATCACTCGAAGAAGAAAAAACAGTTACAGAAAGGTAAGTAACTGTTGTTCTTTGAGATGTTACTCATATCTATTCCATTCCCCCATACCTTCCCCTCTGTTGGAGTAGCTGGCAAGAAGGAACTGAAGGGGGGTCGGGCTGGCAGGGGCTTATATAGATCACCATTTCGGCGCCATTCCAGGGGCCCGACGGGTAGCTGCTAGGGTAAAGTTTTCCGACATCCATGCATGTGGCGTGCGCACACACCTAACTGGAATAGATATGAGCAACACATCTTGAAGAACAACAGTTACAGAAAGGTAAGTAACCATTTTTTTTTTTTTTTTTTTTTAGTTTATTTTCCTCTTGTCCAAACTGCCTATGTTTAATAGATATTACAGTAAAAAATGCACGTAGTAATGCATAGGGCAGAAAATCATTTAAGTTTTGTGGTTCAAGGTGACTGTTTGATTATTTCAGGTAGTAATCCCTGGGGTGGTTCTGGCTATCCTCCTACAAATCCACCTCCAATTGGACTGGAAAATGTTGCCAACTATGCCAATCAATTTAATCCTGACTATATGTCAGGGATGGTGAGTATATTTCCATTTAACTTATTTCAAATATGTTTTACTCCAATGTCAAGCTGTATTTCTACTGTAGCAGCAAGAGGGTTGGGTATGTTTTCAGTTTGTCTGTTTTTGCCTAGGAACATACAGGAGTAGCCCAAAGCTCCATATCTTCTGGGGGCAAGATTTCCAGAAAGGGAGGAAAATGGGAAGAATGTAGTGGCTGAATTCATGGCCTGATTTTTAAAGGTACTGAGCATACAATAACCTCTATTGAGGCTAATGTGTGCTGTTGGGAGTTCGGCATTTAAGAAAATCAGGCCACTAATTTAGTCAACAAAATAAGGGTTTAGGAGCCTAACTTCAGGGAGGGTTATTTGTTTTTAAATCTTGGCGTGGTATTGTGGCCTCTTGCAGTGCAAAGAGGAAGGGGAAGAACTAATAATGTTGGTGTATATGGCTAATTGGTTCACAGTGGAAAACTCAGTCCAAGTTCTGCTTTTTACTCTTCAGCCAGTTTGAGTGAGCAAGGCTGTGACCAAGTGACTTAACTGAGGTTACATAGTGTGAGACAGTGTCTCATCCCTTGTCTCCCACACTCCTTCTCTAAGACCAGATGTGTCTCCTTGTAACAGATTAAGGTGAAAGTAACTTTTGTAGACCTAGGAAAACGCAGAAGTGATTTATCTCTTTATTTTTATTTTATTCTTGTGCTCAAAGTAGAAGCTGCAGAAAGGCTGAAACTGTTGATAAATCTCCTTTCACTGTATGCTGCTTATACACAAAGTGATCAATGTAGATCTGACCTATCGATCCTCATCCTCAAAGGAAACCTACACTCTTTCCAAAGACAAGTCTGGGTGCTTAAATTCATTATTCTGCTAGACACTAAAAATTGTGGACTGAAAGAAGCCACCGAATTTATGATTTATTACAAAAATCTGTAACTCACTAACCCCTCTTTTTGTCCTAATACTGCAGAGGTATTAAGGAGCCACTCTATCTTGTATGGTCCCTAACGTACAAACTACTTATGCTAAACCATCTGTTCCACCTTGCATTTTGCTGGGACACTGGCAGTACCTTTCCCACACCTGAGGAAGAGCTCTGTGTGGCTCAAAAGCTTCTCTCTCACGAACACAAGTTGGCCCAATAAAAGATATTACCTCACCCACCTGGTCTCTCTGTTTATATGACAGACTTGGGCAAATTGTGAACGTTTGCACCACAAAGTGCATTCCTGAGTGTTTATTATGTGGAGATATTTGGTAGCTACAGATTGAAATTAGCAGTGTGTTCTCAGTAGAGTAAGTGGAAGCACCAGCAGCATGAAACTGACTAGAACCATCCTGTTCTAGTCTAATTTATGCTACTGGAAAAGGAGTACTTTGCAAGAGCATGGTGCGATCACTGAAGGATAGTTCTGTGGGATTCTACCTTAGATGCCCAAGTGCGCTGCAGAGGATTTTATAAATTATCTGTCTGCCACATAAAATACCCCAGGGAGGAGGGCAAATGCTTTTAACTCACAGTATCTGAGAGTAAATCCCAGCTGATATAGTAAAATAACCATGATCAGAGAAGGAATTGACCTGTACCTTGTTTGGCTTTTTGGTGTTGGTGTTAATTTGATAACCTTTTTAACTGTAAGGATGGTGTGGTTACTAGTGCTGCTTGTATGAGCATGTGGTCTATAAAGCTAGAGGCTGTGATTATGTGACTGTAGTTCTGATGGCGAGGTAGAGAAACTTAAGAAGAGACAGTAGCAGATATGCATGGAGTATGGTTCATTTTCTCCATGGTTGCTGGTCAATCCCTTTCCTTTGGGGAAAGAGATTTTCACACATGGATATACACTTCCCTTTCCTGACTTGGGGGAGGTGACTCTCTACTTTATGTATGTATGTATGTATGTATTTATTTATTTTTAACAGCTGAAAGTCAACACCTGATCCGTCTTAATCTATATTGCTTTAATTATCTGTCATTGCAGGCTTCTAATTTGTCAGGAACCTTTGGAGGTGCCAATGTACCACAAAGCATATATCCTCCTGCGCCTGGAGGCTATCCCCCTGTCCCTCCTGGGGGCTTTGGGCAACCTCCGTCAGGACAGCAAGCTTCTTACGGAATGTACCCCCCACCTGGAGGAAATGCAACAGCAGGAATGCCAGCTTATCCAGGGTACCCAGGCAGCCACATGCCACCACCAGGGCAGCAACCAATGACCTACCCAGGGCAGCAACCCATGCCACTGCCTGGGCAACAGCCAATGACCTACCCAGGGCAGCAACCCATGCCACCACCTGGGCAACAGCCAATGCCACTGCCTGGGCAACAGCCAATGCCAAGTTATCCATCAGGCCTAGCTGTGAATCCCTCTATGCCTTCTTATTCAGGATCTGTGATGCCCACAATCACACCTGGAACAGTAAGATGTATTTCAGTGTGTTTAATTTTTAATTGCTGCATGTTTCCTTTGCGTAAACCAGAAGCAAACTAAGTCCAATAAAATCATGGACAAAGGAGGAGGTTTGGCCAGAGACAGCTCTTATTCAGATAGCAACAACATAAATACAGACTGGGTGACATTAAATCTCCATATTAGCAAAATATCCTAAATGAAATTTTTAAAGCGAGTTCTAAATCCCTTTTATTGAATCTACCTTTCCTAACAAAATATTTCCATTTGCCTAACGAGATGCTGTGAGGCTTTTTCTTTTCCACATGTCCACATAGTTTGAATATAAAATGAATAAACCATTTAAATGCCGTTGTAATTTTCGTCGTTTCTTCTCTGACATGGGCTGTGACTGGGGCAAGTTACTAATAATGTGAAATCCAGTTTTCTAGCTAATCCAGTATCTAACAGTTATCCTTTTTATTGGCATGACTTAGTCTGGAAAGAGAGGCACAATCACTGATGCACCAGGATTCGACCCCCTGCGGGATGCAGAAGTTTTGAGAAAAGCTATGAAAGGATTTGGTGAGTGGTCCATGGGCTTAGTTTCTGTTGAAAGTGGTATTGCAGCATTGCTCCACCACTGCCATTCTTCATTGTTATACTTGCAAAGAGTGGAATAGTTCCAGAACTATTATCCTTCCTGTAACAAACTAAACCTTTATCTGAGGTAATCAACTGGGAGAGACCACAAGAATAACCAGTGTTATGAGTCTGGTGTTTCTTTCTGTTGTATTTACAGTTGAGATTAGTGCTGGAAATAATTTGACAATCAGAGCATATAACTAGAATATTTGATGTAATGTCCCATCTGATACGTTGGGGATGCTGTGCAGTAAGGGTTCAATTCAGCGCCTACGAAAGTCAAGAAAGTAAAGAATTTAGCTACTGACATAAGTAGGAGCGGGATCAGACCCTAATAGAATGTGATAGCATTAAAATATCATACGTTATCACCCTTTGTGTTCACAGGAACTGATGAGCAGGCAATTATAGATTGTCTTGGAAGTCGCTCAAACAAGCAAAGGCAGCAGATCATCCTGTCCTTCAAAACAGCTTATGGAAAGGCAAGTATTTCACAGACCATTAAGAGCCAACCACTACCCGCTGCCCTGCCTTTTATCAATGGGCCAACCAGTGCCAATGCTTGAAAAAAAACCAATGTTGATATCACGCATAAAGGAATGATGGTATTGGTGGGCAGCCACCATAGCCCATGCAGGTATGGCTCCACCCTCCCTCACCTCCAGTCTGTAATCCAGTTTGGTTGCAAAGCATCAGTCCTCTTTGCTAGCTGTTCATTTTGACCCTTTGTTCGGTATACGACATTTAAAGTTCTTTTTTTGTTTTTGTTTTTTTAAGTTGTTGCCAGTTGCTACCATTAGTACCATTAAGTGGAACAATTTTATATTGTGTATGTGCTACTTATTCTTAAATGTGAAAAAGTCCCAGTAAGCTGCAAGAATCTAGTGCTAGTAATTGTTAATATCTCTGATTCTGAGCCTTTTTTAAAAATTATTATTTCCAATCAGGATTTGATCAAAGATCTTAAATCTGAGCTGTCAGGCAACTTTGAGAAGACAATCTTGGCAATGTTGAAGACACCCGTCATGTATGATGTTTGTGAAATAAAGGAGGCTATAAAGGTTTGTTTAGGGAAATTAAGCCTTTAAGATTATGTAGTTTTTGTTAATCCTGTTGGGTGCTTAAATTCCCCAAAAAACTTGTCTTTGGATTGTGTCTCTTAAATGATTGTTTATGCCCCATCTCTCAAGTAGACAATGACCAAGTGTAACTATGAAATAGATTTCAGGTTCTCTTTTTAATAAAAAAAAAAAAAAGAGAGAGAGAGAGAAACAACATTATGCAGAGGATCTGTGTTGGTGAGTCTCAGGAACTGAGTTCTAATCCTGATTCTGCCACTAACATGCAGTGTGGGTGGAGGCAAGTTATTTAGACCAACATTTTCCAGATTGGCTGCTGATCTGAGGTTCTTCCAGGCTTGGATGCCCAGGTTGAAACATGCTGGGCCTGATTAGCAGAGCTGCTGAACACCCACAGCTCCCATCGGCTTCCTTTGGGTTGGGGTGCCCAGCGCCTCTGAAAATCAGGTCCGTAGATATGTCACTTGGGCACCAAAAATTACTGGGCGAAAATTTTGGCTGTAACCTCGGCTTTGGTTTCCCTCATGAGTAAAATGGGGATATAGTTTCCTATCTCACCTAGGACTTCACATAGAATGCTTTAAATGATGGAAAGCATTATAGAAATGATGGTTATTTATTACTGAAACTTTCCAGACTGTTTTGCAACCTTTATTCTCAAGATAGTTCCATTTTTAAACATGTTAATTCTTGAACTTTTTTGATAACCTTACAAAAATGAGCTGAAATAAACATGTAAATCCCTGAATCACAGCACCAAGGTTTACATAGAAGTTCTCAGTTGCAGGGTATAAGAAAAGTAGCCAGGGGGTTGAAACAACACTTAAAAACATTAGTTGCCCTCAGAAACAGAATTGGATCAAATTAGTCTTTCTCAAGTATTGTTCGTTATAAGAAATATTAACTGTGTAAAGTTTGCTGTATAAAATTGATATAAATGATTATATCATTTAAAATACTTTTATAAGTACTTAATTAATGCCCTTAACATGGCTCTTATGTTTTCTCAGGGGAAAAAAGAGCCTGTTAATATGTATTTGTGTTCTGGACGTTTGTGTTATGAGCAACATGTGAACTATTCAGCTGGAATATTTCTTACACAAAATAATGACTTCTGAATTGCCTAGTTTTAATTCTGACCTGGAGATAGCTCACTGCTGTAATGTATTATCATATCAAGAACTGAGTGTCCAAGATATGCATATGTATATATTTTTTTTCCTCTCCTCTTCTTTGCATATAGGGTGCTGGCACAGATGAAGCCTGTCTCATTGAAATAATGTCTTCTCGCAGTAATGAGCACATTCGAGAAATCAGCAGGACCTTCAAAACAGGTTTGGCTTGACGTAGTCCCAGTAACTCTCCCTTTTCTGATCACCCTGCAGAGCACATTTTCATAACGATAATGGAAAAAAATCGGAGGCCTCCACCAGGCATTATCATAGAATATCAGGGTTGGAAGGGACCTCAGGAGGTCATCTAGTCCAACCCCCTGCTCAAAACAGGACCAATCCCCAGACAGATTTTTGCCCCAGATCCCTAAATGGCCCCCTCAAGGATTGAACTCACAACCCTGGGTTTAGCAGGCCAATGCTCAAACCACTGAGCCATCCGTCCCCCCAAATCCATTGGAGGCTTTAATCACAGATTTGTAGTAAAACTGTGTACAAGCACTTATGAAATGAGCAGATATGCACAATGACTTTTGGTCTTGCAGAATTTAAGAAAACTCTGGAGGAAGCTATACGAAGTGACACATCTGGACACTTCCAGAGGCTTTTAATCTCACTTTCTCAGGTACTTCAATACTCAAGTAACACTTCCGTACAATTGTTCCTGAAAATTAGTGGACATAGTGGGGTGAGAGAGAGAGGCATATCCAGCTCTTCATCTGATATAAACTGCCGTCCCTCATTGGCATCAGTGGAACTGTGCCAATTTACAACTGCTGAGGATCTGCTCTCTTGTGTTTTTAGCCTCTAAAATTGAAGTGTGCTGTTTTTTTGTAAGGCACTCTTGAATATGGCCACCACAGCAGTATATGGTCCTTACTGTGCCAGGTAGTGTAAGATGGTGAAAGTCCTTTAGCAACACAGGTTGAATTATTCTGGCTAAGAAGAGACTAAAAGGATAGAAAAGACTTAAAATTATCATGTGGCCAGGCCTCAAGGCTCTAAATATTTCTCCACTTTTCCTCCCGTTTCTTGTCTTGTCTTTTAAGAAAGGGTAATATGTAGTAGGGAGACACAACTTAATTTTTAAACCACATGACAATTGTATTGAAGGTCTGCAATGGAACATGTTCATAAGTGTTTGCAGAACCTGGGGCCTTAGTTTTGAACTCCGTTGTGGCTAACACAGTTCACTGTTTCTCCAGGAATCACATAACCTGCATTAAAATAAAGAAGCAAAGCGCTTAAACTAAACTTGTTTGGAAAGTAATTTTATTGTTGCATACGTGCGCGCACACACACTTAACCTGAGTTTGGTTTTCTTTCTTTTTTTTTTTTTTTTTTTTTTTTTTTCAATTTTGAAATTTTGATGCAAAATAGAGCAAGAATTTTTTTGAAATACTAGTTTCTACTTACCTATTTGCAGTGATAAAAGGAGCAAGTACTGCAAACTTCACTCATGCAAAACTTCCAATGAAATCAGTGTATGATTTCAGAAACTGATCCCTAGTCTGGAAAATGATTGTCTGTGTTAGTGCTGGTGGGTCTTCAGAGATGAGTGGAAGAAGGGGGGAAAAAATAAGCTTAACTTTAAGAAATAAAAATATGATAATATTGCTATCCTGTAACTAGAATACATAAATCCTCATGTCCCCTTCTTCATGGATTTATTTTAATTTTCTGTCTCTGTACAAGGATTAGCAGGATATTCTACCCACTACAAATTGGTTCGTAACGTTTTCTGGTGGGTTTTGGATAAATGAAGATGGTAACAATGTCATTCTTTCTATTGTCCTTATGCTTGCACCAGTTCATTGCAACAGTAAGGCAAACACTCTCTCCTGAATTCAGGTGAACACTATTACTTGCACACAACTATGTTTTTCTTTACTTGATTACAAGTGAATCCTATATTTTTATCTGTAACTTCTATGAATAGGAATTTTATTTGCCCCAAAGTGAAAGGGTCTGCAGTTTCCTGTACCTTCAGAACCAAAATCCCCATAGTAACAAAGCAAACACGGCTTTGTTTGTCCCAGGTTATAAACATTAAAGTGTAAAGGTTTAGTGGCTTTTTTTGGGTGTGTGGGAGCTTGAGTGGAAGGGGCTGTTTTGTTAACTGAAAAGGGTGTATATTAATCGCTACTATTTGTAATTCTTTCAGGGAAACAGAGATGAAAGTACGAATGTAGACATGTCCCTTGTCCAAAGGGATGTTCAGGTTAGTAAGAGATGCTTCCTTGTGTACAGGTGTATATCTCATCTCAGTATGTGGGAGTTTAGTAGCACAATTCCCATTAAATCCAATAGGATTTGGTCTACTCAAACTGGGCACATTGAACTGAGAGATTTTTATTTGTTTATTCTCTTTCAAAATGTTTTTACTACCTTTGTTTAGTTGATTTTGTACAAATATTTTCTTTTGACCCTTTAAAAAAATTACTTGTAAAAATAACTGTTCAAAGATTGTTGATGATTCATTTAGGTTGGTTTTTAATAACTTCAGTCACTTGCTGCCTCCTCCCACCCACCGCCCCTCCTGTTTCTACAAAACAATATCAAATGACGTCTGTGGCTGAGGTTAGAAATTGCTTTGGAGATCCCCACGAGAATGTGGGTAACTCCAAACATGGTTCTGCTTACTGATGTTGGCAAGCAGGAATTGTCAGGTTCATGTTTATCTGGTGTTTTACTACCAAATACTGTTGGGTGAGCCATTGCACTAATAACAAGAAAAAGTTGAACTCTGTTTTCTGTATACCTTTGTGGGTTCCAGCTCTGTGTGCCCCATCCTCCTTGCATCAGGTTATGGAAATAAAGTCAAACTGTTTTATTATTATTGTAAAATGACATGGCAACATTGGTGCTTAAAAGTCTCACCTCCTTGCAATGCATGCCCTTGACTATTTTATTCTGATTACAAAGTGTGTTTTATTGGCCCAGTGCCAATGTTTCAGCCCAAGAAGGAGCCCCGAAGGACCCTGAGGTTATGTCTACATTGCAATTAGACACCCACAGGTGACCTGTGCCAGTTGACTCAGGCTCACAATGATCGGGCTATGGGGATGTTTAATTGCAGTGTAGATGTTCAGGCTCATGCTGGAGTCCAGGCTCTAGGGCCCTCCCACCTCACAGCAGTGGGAGCCTGAACATCTACACTGCAATTAAACAGCCTCTTAGCCCGAGTCAGCTGGTATGGGCCAGTTGTGAGTGTCTAATTGCATTGTAGACAATCTTGACAGAGCAATAGAACTGTGTGTTTCTGCTGCAGGAGGCTGGAAATGGAGCTCCTGAGCTAGGAGGACACAGCCCTTTCACGTTGTGGAATTGTGTTCTGTGAGATGCTCCTTATGTCCCAGTGAGTGGATTTTGAGGAATGAGATGGGAAAGGTGAAAGTGTGTTACTCTTGAGGGAATTCTGCGCCAAAAAAGAAAAATTCTGCGCATATTTTAAAATTCTTCAAATTTGATTTGCCAAATAAATGGGGAGGCTCCAACATGGCATTGGGGAGCACAGGCCACTGGCTGCACAGAGATAGATCACGGTGCAGCTCCCACCCGGGACATGGACTCAGCGGTGAGTCTGCACCCAACCTTGACACAACACAAGGGCAGGGCCTACCCCAGAAACACCCCAGGGCCCTGCTCTTCCATGCCAGGTGCACCAGGTGTGGGCAGGCAGGCTCAGTAAGAATCATAGAATCATAGAATATCAGAGTTGGAAGGGACCTCAAGAGGTCATCTAGTCCAACCCCCTGCTCAAAGCAGGACCAATTCCCAGCTAAATCATCCCAGCCAGGGTTTTGTCAAGCCGGGCCTTAAAAACCTCCAAGGAAGGAGACTCCACCACCTCCCTAGGTAACGCATTCCAGTGTTTCACCACCCTCCTAGTGAAATAGTTTTTCCTGATATCCAACCTGGACCTCCCCCACTGCAACTTGAGAGCATTGCTCCTTGTTCTGTCATCTGCCACCACTGAGAACAGCCGAGCTCCATCCTCTTTGGAACCCCCCTTCAGGTAGTTGAAGGCTGCTATCAAATCCCCCCTCATTCTTCTCTTCTGGAGACTAAACAATCCCAGTTCTCTCAGCCTCTCCTCATAAGTCATGTGCTCCAAACCCCTAATCATTTTTGTTGCCCTCCGCTGGACTCTTTCCAATTTTTCCACATCCTTCTTGTAGTGTGGGGCCCAAAACTGGACACAGTATTCCAGATGAGGCCTCACCAATGTCGAATAAAGGGGAACGATCACGTTCCTCGATCTGCTGGCAATGCCCCTACTTATACAGCCCAAAATGCCGTTAGCCTTCTTGGCAACAAGAGCACACTGTTGACTCATATCCAGCTTCTCGTCCACTGTGACCCCTAGGTCCTTTTCAGCAGAACTGCTACCTAGCCATTCGGTCCCTAGTCTGTAGCAGTGCATGGGATTCTTCCGTCCTAAGTGCAGGACTCTGCACTTGTCCTTGTTGAACCTCATCAGGTTTTTTTCTGCCCAATCCTCTAATTTGTCTAGGTCCCTCTGTATCCGATCCCTACCCTCTAGTGTATCTACCACGGCTCCTAGTTTAGTGTCATCTGCAAACTTGCTGAGAGTGCAGTCCACACCATCCTCCAGATCATTAATAAAGATATTAAACAAAACCGGCCCCAGGACCGACCCTTGGGGCACTCCACTTGAAACCGGCTGCCAACTAGACATGGAGCCATTGATCACTACCCGTTGAGCCCGACGATCTAGCCAGCTTTCTATCCACCTTACAGTCCATTCATCCAGCCCATACTTCTTTAACTTGGTGGCAAGAATACTGTGGGAGACAGTATCAAAAGCTTTGCTAAAGTCAAGAAATAACACATCCACTGCTTTCCCCTCATCCACAGAGCCAGTTATCTCATCATAGAAGGCAATTAGGTTAGTCAGGCACGACTTCCCCTTCGTGAATCCATGCTGACTGTTCCTGATCACTTTCCTCTCCTCTAAATGTTTCATAATTGATTCCTTGAGGACCTGCTCCATAATTTTTCCAGGGACTGAGGTGAGGCTGACTGGCCTGTAGTTCCCCGGATCCTCCTTCTTCCCTTTTTTAAAGATGGGCACTACATTAGCCTTTTCCCAGTCATCTGGGACCTCCCCCGATCGCCATGAGTTTTCAAAAATAATGGCTAATGGCTCTGCAATCTCACCCGCCAACTCCTTTAGCACCCTCGGATGCAGCGCATCCGGCCCCATGGACTTGTGCACGTCCAGTTTTTCTAAATAGTCCCGAACCACTTCTTTCTCCACAGAGGGCTGGTCACCTTCTCCCCATGCTGTACTGCCCAGTGCAGCAATCTGGGAGCTGACCTTGTGCGTGAAGACAGAGGCAAAAAAATCATTGAGTACATTAGCTTTTTCCACATCCTCGGTCACTAGGTTGCCTCCCTCATTCAGTAAGGGGCCCACACTTTCCTTGATTTTCTTCTTGTTGCTAACATACCTGAAGAAACCCTTCTTGTTACTCTTAACATCTCTTGCTAACTGCAACTCCAAGTGTGATTTGGCCTTCCTGATTTCACTCCTGCACGCCTGAGCAATATTTTTATACTCCTCCCTGGTCATTTGTCCAATCTTCCACTTCTTATAAGCCTCTTTTTTGCATTTAAGATCAGCAAGGATTTCACTGTTTAGCCAAGCTGGTCGCCTGCCATATTTACTATTCTTTCTACACATCGGGATGGTTTGTTCCTGCAACCTCAATAAGGATTCTTTAAAATACAGCCAGCTCTCCTGGACCCCTTTGCCCTTCATGTTATTCTCCCAGGGGATCCTGCCCATCTGTTCCCTGAGGGAGTTAAAGTCTGCTTTTCTGAAGTCCAGGGTCCATATTCTGCTGCTCTCCTTTCTTCCTTGTGTCAGGATCCTGAACTCAACCATCTCATGGTCACTGCCTCCCAGGTTCCCATCCACTTTTGCTTCCCCTACTAGTTCTTCCCTGTTTGTGAGCAGCAGGTCAAGAAAAGCTTTGCCCCTAGTTGGTTCCTCCAGCACTTGCACCAGGAAATTGTCCCCTACGCTTTCCAAAAATTTCCTGGATTGCCTGTGCACCGCTGTATTGCTCTCCCAGCAGATATCAGGGTGATTAAAGTCTCCCATGAGAACCAGGGCCTGTGATCTAGCAACTTCTGCTAGTTGCCAGAAGAAAGCCTCGTCCACCTCATCCCCCTGGTCTGGTGGTCTATAGCAGACTCCAACCACGACATCACCCTTGTTGCTCACACTTCTCAACTTTATCCAGAGACTCTCAGGTTTTTCTGCAGTATCATACCGGAGCTCTGAGCAGTCATACTCCTCTCTTACATACAACGCAACTCCCCCACCTTTTCTGCCCTGCCTGTCCTTCCTGAACAGTTTATATCCATCCATGACAGTACTCCAGTCATGTGAGTTATCCCACCAAGTTTCTGTTATTCCAGAAGTAAGGCATGATCCAAGTGTGGAGGGGCTTAGTGTCGGGGGATCCAGGTGTGGGTTGAGAGGGTTCTGTGTGGGGCAATCTGGGTGTGGGTGGCTCAGTGAGGGATCTGGATGCACAGGGTCTTATTGAGACGTTTTGGGTGCATCAGTAATGAGACTCTGAAGGGGGGGGTCCAGTTGAAGGTGGTTTGGGCTCAGCGGGGGGGAATCTGGGTGTAGGGGGGGGATAGAGCTCGGCAGAGGGATGTGAGGGACTTGGGGAGGGGTGGGTCCAGATGCAGGGGGAGTGAGGCCCAGTGGGGTGGGGATCCAAGTGTGGTTGGTTGGGGCTTGGCAGGGTGGGGATCCAGGTGTGGGTGACACGTCGGGGTGGTCCAGGTGCAGTGGGAGTGGTGCTTGTTGATGGGGGTGGGGAGGGAGAAGGTTCTTAGTGTGGGGAGGGGGACGAGGCTTGGTGAGAGGGTCTCGTTATGAGGTGGTCTGGATGCCCCGAGGGTTAGGCAGATGGGGGGAGCAGTTCCCTGTACAGTGACCCCTCCCCTGGCAGCGGGAAGCACGGGGAGGGGAAGTTTGCAGTTTTCTACAGCTGGGGGAGAAATCTGGGGGTGGGTCTGACACAGCCCTGGATGCCGTGCATGGGAAGAGGAAATCCTATTTTCCCCAGCCTAGCCGGGACTAGCAGCTGAGCCTGGTTTAGGGTAGGAGCTACCAGCTGGGTCTTCCCCAGTCCCACCCTCTGCCCCACAGTGATTTGCCTCTCTGCTGGCTTTCCTGGGCACCTGATGCATACTGCTGGAGAGGGTTAGAGGGTTACATGACCACGCTTGTGGCTTCTCTTTGTTCCCCTGTCAGAAAGTCATTTTTCTGAGGGGAAGCAAAGAAATCTGTGGAGGACATAAATTCTGCACATGCGCAGTAGTGCAGAATTTTCCCAGGAGTAGAGTGTCTCTCATGGAAGGCCTCATCCAAAGCCCACTGAAGGCAATGGGAAAAGACTCATTGATTTCAATGGGCTTTTGATCAGGCTCTGATTCTGTAAATTTGTGGCTATGTTGGCAAAAGCCCTTGTGTGGTGGGTGGGAGGGAAGTATGTGAAGCAGCCACAGGCTGAAGACCAGTGTTTTTAAGTGCAATACATGTTTGAAGCAGAGGAAAACTTCCCCTTCCCAACTAACTAAACTTCCCTCAAAGCCCATTAACTCAGGATTTGTTGAGCAGGGAGAGACTTGGATCCTAATGAAATGTTTCACCTTGTCATAGCATGTAACCACTTACTATCTGTGGAAGTGGGAGAATAAGATCTTTGTGCCAAGGACTGTGTCTTTCTCTGGGTCTGTACCATGCCTGGCATATTTAGTGTCCTAGTGTGATATAAATAGTAATAAAATTAGCTTTCTGAATCGTGAATTTCATCCTAAGAGAAAAAGGAGAATTCTGAGGAACTCCGACAGTGTCTGGGAATATTTTAGGATGAAAACTAGAACTGAACCTTATCACTGGCAAGAATTACTCTCACCCCATGTGACCAATCTTTTTTTCCCAGGGGTTTCCCCTTAAGGTGGGTACTCTGGAGCTCTTGTAGTCAAGCATCTATGCATCTTTCACTGGCAATTATGGGTGCAAATAAGGCTCATAATGTGCATAAAGGCTCAAACTAGTGCCACTCAGGTCACTTGTTGTTCAGACCAAGTGGTCAGTGTTAGAAGAGGGGAAGTGTATAAGTGCCTAGAAGGTAGGTCTAAAAGCCACCAGACTGGGAAACTAATGAAGTGTGGATTCCTTTTTGTGTTTAGGAGCTCTATGCTGCTGGAGAGAACCGTCTAGGGACCGACGAGTCCAAGTTCAATGCCATTCTGTGTGCCAGGAGCAGAGCTCACCTCAGGGCAGGTAATGGTGTCTTGATTTGCTATATAAATGTCTCCTAAGGAGCTTGGATTACACACATACACGTTGCTTTTAGCTTATCCTGCTGTGTGTGTGTGTGTGTGTGTGTGTGTGGGTGGTTGGGTGGGTGGGTGGGTGGGTGGGCCTATATCTCTCCTAAAGATGAAACTATTATAGAGGCTCATCTTTTGTCTGAATTTGTGTCTTATGAAGAAATTAAGGAGCTGTACTTAATTTTTACATCCACATGCCCGCACGGCAGTCCCACATATTCCTTGTTACAGTCATATCAGTAGCTCTTTTGGAATCTACACACAAATACTGTAATTGTTCTACAGTTAGCACCATTTTTAAATGCTGGGTATTGGGACTCTGGGGTGGCATGAGAAAGGAAAAGGTCCGAATCTCATCCTTTAAATCTAGTGCCATGCCCAATTAGTTCCCTCTATATCCAATGCTATAGTGCTCTGATCTCAACATGGGTCTTTTCTATTCTCGTCTTTTATCATCCCTAAACAGTCTCCCCATTGCTACTCTCAGTGCAGCTCCACTGGTGTTAGCATGGAGCTGTAGTGTAGACAAGGTGCTTTTTAAGGGCTAGACAACATGGTGGTTAAAAACTGCTCTGCACTAGTGCTCCCGCCATTGCTACCACTTGTGGAGCTACAGCAGAGGGAAATTTTAGGGAACATGTCTAGTGCAGACAAAGCCATAATAGTTCAGAATGTCAGTTTGCAGCTGTAGATGATTTTGGTTGGCATTTTTCTGTCCTCGTCCCCCACAAGTGAAGTTTCATCCTGGTCACAGTCTGCAGTCACCCAGCTCTACATCTTGCTCATGGTACAGAGAGAGAGAGTCTACGTATAGACCCTAGACTTCATTTTTCCTTTGGATCTCTGTAGCAACGTGCTCAGCATGGCTAAGGGATGTGGCTTAGAAGTGCCCCAGGGTGACAGAGTAGAAGAGGATGCTTTTTTTTCATCCCTGGTCCTCCTTGTGATTCTGGATTAACAGAGTAGTGGTTACTGTACGACGGTCTTAAAGGTCACCTTCCAGTCTGTTGTCAAAGTTTTAAAAATGAATGGCTTAACTTTAGGGAACTGTGACTAGGCTATAAAGTCTTTATGCTGAGATTTTCAAAGGAGCCTAAATGAATTAGGCTCCCAACCTTAACTGCGGGGTTGCTAATTCAAAGCCAGCCCGGGTTGGCAATGACCAGAAAGTTGTTGTGTGATTGACAGTCTCAAAGAGGCCAAGATGGAGAAGTGTGGAGAGTGGACAATCCACTGCCCCGCAGCCTCTAGATACACTAGCTAGGCTGCCTGATCATTAGGGTGGTGGCTTTGTGGTTTGTTTGGTTTTTTTAAATCCTGTTTGAATTTAAAGTTTTTTTAAAAAGTTTATATTTAGAGGTGTGTTCTAGATCTTTTTAAAGATTGATTTATTTGGGGGGGGGTGTATCTATATAAAAAGGCCTCTCTTTACCACAGACCCCTTTTCTGTTTGTGCTGCTGGGCTCTAAAAGGTTGTCCCCAATAGCAGGACTATGACTCGTATGTCCTTGAAGAAGCAGAAATCAAGACAGGGAGATATGAAGAAGGCATGTCCTATTTATTCACATCCACCCTTCACAATTACCATGAAGAGAAGGGGGTAGATTATAAATGCATGGCCTCTAAATGGAGTACTAAGTGTGGGGAAGTCTTGCCGGGCATGAAGGATGAACTTCCAGTTTTATTTTGAAAACTGGCAAACTAGGCCTGAAAAGCATTTGAACCACCATCACCAAATGCTACTATAAAGGCTCTGTAAGCATAGTATAACTTCAGAGGAAGCTGACAAGTATAAGCATGAATCAATGCCCATCTTACAAGACTGGCTGCTGAAAGCTCTTTTTTTTCCTTTCTTCCCCACCCCCCCCTCTAGTTTTCAGTGAGTACCAGCGGATGTGTAACCGTGATATCGAGAAGAGCATATCTCGTGAGATGTCTGGGGACCTTGAAAGTGGCATGGTGGCAGTAGGTATGTCTTTCTTTTTGTTTCAGTGTACAGAAACTGTTGCAGCAATGACGATAGCAGCAGGAATATCTGCAGTGTTTGCACTGCTCATTCTAGCTGGAGATGGGTTTTTTTGTTTTGTTTTGTTTTTGTTTTCCACCAGAGGAAACCTGACCTGTATTTCCAGTTTTTTGCATTTTTGTTGGGCCTTCTAGTGAACCTGCCTGCGGTTAATAAAACGTGACAAATAACTTACCTGGAAAGGAAGGGTGAGGCTTCCACTGAAGGCAGCCTCTGGACTTAAAATTAGAATTTGTTAGACAGAGGAGAGGTAATTATTAAGCATGTATGGCCTCATTTTCAGAAGTACTGAGCACTTTCCATTGAAGTCAACAAGAATGGTGCGTGTTGAGTGCCTCTTGAAAATCAGGCCATTAACTTCACTGGGCTTTGGATTAGGTCCCAATTCCTTAAACAGCAGCTCAGCTGGGTCAAGCTTTACCAGTTTAGAGTTGCTGTGCCTCCTCTCTGTAAAGCACATTGTTAAGGCTAATTTACTGACACATCTGTTCCAAATTACCTCCTCTAAATAACTGCCTTGCTATGACACTTGAGTGCTGCCTCCCACAGAATTATTTTTCTTCTTCTTCTTAATGTAATTAAGAAGTAACTGGTTAACATGGTTCAACAGTGACTAGAACAGGGACGTGACAATAAAAATTTGGGCCCTGATCCTGCTGTTGCTGAAATCAATAGCAAAACTACAGCTAACTGCAACAGGAGGAAGAACAGGCCATTTGGCTGCCTTAGGATAAAGTTGCGGGTTCATTTTATGCAAGTTCCAACAAAACTTTTCAAAATGTTGAATTTTATGTAAATATCCTTTATTTTTCACTCCCTAGCTAATGTGCACACTGTGTAACCATCCTTTACTAATAATTAATTAATGTTTTTGAAATGTTTTTAGAACTGATTGCTCTCTTAGTTAACTGTGCTTATATTTCTCTGCTTGGCCAGATTGTCATTCCAATGACTTTTTGAAGCCCTCAATGGGACTTATTTCTTTGGCTTTTGCCATGATTGATAAATTCA
Organism: Trachemys scripta elegans; assembly: GCF_013100865.1. Classification (NCBI taxonomy): domain Eukaryota; kingdom Metazoa; phylum Chordata; order Testudines; family Emydidae; genus Trachemys; species Trachemys scripta. Next base: position 68,058,186 of record NC_048304.1, read on the forward strand.
TACCAGATTAATCATATCCTAAGGTTAGAAAGTCAGTCCTACAGAACAGAAATAATAGCAAATTAAGTACATATTACCACAGTAAAACTGGTACCCCTTTGGCATCGTATTTAGGACTGAGGATAATGTGTTTGAAAAGGCTACCATTTACCACAGCAAAGAAACTCTATTGTCACAGCTTGGATCCTACAGTCTGATCCTTTTAGGAGTGTCCTTTCCCCACATGGAGTCTCACTGACTTGGGTGGGACTTTGCAAGAGTGCAAGGTTCCAATTACAGGACTCAGACTCTAGTTTGCAAACAAAGCAATAACCCTTTTTAATGTGACCTTCGTAACATTAATGTTTGATCATTATGTAACACATTGAAATCATCCTGGTTTTGACCAGTTTTTTTTATTGCATAAATCAGCCTTTTCCCTGGGATGATTTGTTCTTTGCACCTAGTCTGCAAATGTCTAATTGTAAATATTTGTTTCCTTTCGGTTTTTCTGTCTTTAAAGCTTTCTGGACTGTACAGATGGTAATTTACAATAATAGACTCAAAATATCTTGCAGTGCAAGTGGATTGTTTTAGCTGATTATGGTAATCGGAAAACATCCATTTCATGTTTTGTCATCCTCTGTTTTGAAGTGAATTGTGCACATCCTTGACAGTTGTGTGTATATGTGGACTGCTGTCTTTCATCTACATTTCAATTAAAAACCAAGAAACCTAAATTTTTCTATATAAAGTGTGCATTGCTATAAAATGCTCCCTTTTCAGATTTGCTCCTTACGTTTTACCCTGATCTTAGTTGGTTGCTTTTCATACTTTTGTTATTCCCTGTGAACTGTCCTAATGAGACGGATGTGTGGTGTGGTTACCGCATCATTTGTTTTACACTTTGTGACTGACTGTTTATTCATATCAAATATGGGATCCGTTTGTAGATTTTTTTTCATTCTGTTGAAATAATGGGTGGGATTTTTGTCAGTATATTTTTAATATGCTTTTTTACCTTTCTTATGATTTATGGAAAGCCAGTTCTAGCTAGATTTCACTTACACGGGGATGCCAAGATTTTCAAAAGTCCTTGTGAACCTGTGTGCAGTTACTAAAACAAAGAACAAATAACTTGCCTGGAAGTGAAGGGTGAGGCTTCCAGTGAAGGCAGCTGCTGGACTCAAAACTAGAATCCCAATTTAGTCTCCTAAATCAGTTGAAGTCAGTGGAAGGTGCTGGGTGCTCAGCAACTTTAGAATGTCACCCCACTGATTTAGGCTCCTAAATGGATTTAGAAGTTAAATTTTATGCTCCTACCCTTGAAAATCTTCCCCACAGTCAACAACTGTAAGTTGAACTGCTAGTATAGTTTGGTAGCTTATCAAATTTTATGCTGATTATAGTTTTCAGAACTGTTAAAATACAAATTATTTGTGGCTGTGTAGCTGTTAAACTGCCACCTATTTCTGCATGTGCTACAATGGCTATTAAGTTGTCGAAGTCAACTGGAATTAATGCTATGCCATGCAGTGTACTAAATCCTTGTTGTTGGTTATTTCTCTGTCTAAAAATCCCAGACTTTGGCAGCTGGAGGGAAACCAGCTGTCAAGTATTTGAAGGAAATTACAAGTATTTTTGATTATACAGCAAGAGGCTGGAAAGTTGAGAGAATGGGATTCATCTGACCAGCTTAACCACTCCCTTGAACTTTTAGGACAAGAAATTGAATCCACCTTGCAGAAAATTTGCACTACAACTTCTCCACATCAGGAAGACTGGCAAAGACCTAATGTTGTTCCCCTGCCTCAGTCCCATAACTAGATTCAGTCCATTGACCAAAAGATTCGCTTTTAGCAAGGAAGTACTGAGGTTTCTCGGACTCTACAACTACTACCAGTCTGATGCAAAGTTAGAAATTTTGCCTTGCAAATTAAAAGTTAATTTCAGTGATTAACTCAAGTGAGCAGGAACAGGGGCATGTGTGTATGTGTATGTATATGCAGAGAGAGACACATACCTGATTCAGAGCAAGTCCAATAAAGTACAATGATTTTTATTTAGCTGTGAGTAACTAACCTGTTACTACCATTTCTTTTGCAGTTAAGTGCGTGAAAAATACACCAGCTTTCTTTGCAGAAAGACTCCATAAAGCCATGAAGGTAGGTCTCTGTGACTGTGTGTGCTCTCTCTGTGCATCACTGTATTTTTATATAATTGCATAAGTGCCATGGTACTGATAAAACATAACTTCATTAGTAATGGGTCAAATGTGTTGAGAGTTTTTGACTGAGCAAAGATTTGATCACTTATTGTGTGAGCATGGAATAAAGCTAATTAGGCTGAGGATGAAAATCATCCCAGTTAGGGCTGTAAATGATGTGAAGAGCTTGGGGTGTGCTGTCTGTATTAGGATGGACACTACTGTACTTACTAATGTCCATATCTTGCCACGTTGTTCATGTTGAAAAGCACCTTTTTTTGATAAGCTCTACATATGTTTTCATGGAATTTCTCCAGGAGTGAGGTATTGCTCACCCAGGAGTAAGGTTGATAGAATCTGGCCTTCAGTAGGGGATTTATTAAAGTAATGCACATGATCATAACCTGCTGTCTGTTTATGAAAGCCTCAATTCAGCAAAGCACTTAAGTGTGTACTTCAGCCCCATTCAAGTCAAGACATTAAAGTTAAACTAATAACAGTTGTAATGCAAATTTCTGGCCTCCACACCTTGACCTTCCTACAAATGTATTTCGCTTCTATTTCTTGTTCTTGGAGCTAGAGCATGAGTCTAAAACTGGGATCCCCTCAGAAATGCAACTCAGTGCATTTATTTATGCAAAAGACAAGGAAGGGTTGACAACGATGGGAATGTGTGGAATGGGGTGGAAATTCATCATCTCTTCAGTTGTTCTTTGTTCAAGGAACTGAAAGTGGTAATGTCCTGTTAGCACACGCTTCATTCACTAAAGCACTGTAGGCTAAATTCTGCCCTGTGTTAGTCTGTTTCAATCCTATTGACTTTGGTGGGGTTGCCCTGGCATAACATGGGGAAGGATTGGCCCTTGGACTCTCCAATTTGTGTTGAATTATCTAGAATTTGCAAGCTGATTGTATTCATGCACTTCACTGGTTTCTTCACAGGGAGCGGGAACAAAAGACAGGACTCTGATTCGGATTATGGTGTCGCGCAGCGAGGTTGACTTGCTGGATATACGCACTGAATACAAGCGGATGTATGGCAAATCCCTCTACGCAGACATCACAGTAAGACTTTTTTTTTTTTTAAATTATTTGTCTCCTACCGTTGATTCCTGTACATACCATAAAACCCCACTCCCGACATTGAATTACTGAGTGTATGCTCCCTGCTTCTCTCTTCATGCATGGAGGGCCAAAGTGCCATAGAAAAGCTGTGTGAGGAGGAGACTGGGAAGAGGCCATACTGGTGGCTTCTGTCTACTCTCCATGGCAGCAGTGGAATGTGGGTTTGGAGAGAGAGAGGCCAAAGGATCAGCAACTCCACAGATTCACTGGCACCCACCTCACTTGCAGAGGAGATATGCGGGTCCCCAGCCTCTACTGGAGTGTAACGGGCTGTAATGGCAGCCAAAGAGACTGCCTGCCTGCACAGCAACTCTGTAACCTGGCCATGGATGACAGAGAGAGGACTAGTGTCCGCAACCCTTAGCAAATGCTCACTACAAGTCTGTCTTTGGGTGGAGATGCGTTTGCACTATAACTACTAGAATGTAAATTAAAGCCCGAAAATTGGACATGCTGTCAGCTGGGAAGGGGTGTGTGGCTGTGTGTGAAATCAGCTCTTTTATCAGGCAGCAGCAATTGTCAGCGCTAATCAGTTTAAACAGAGTTTGTGGTTCAAAGATATGAATCCATGGTGAGTATTCAGGACACCGTGGATGTGAAGTAAAAGTGGAAACTTCCATTGACTTCAATGCAAACAGGATCAGGTTCCTAATGCATATTCCCCTTGTTAATGCAGAGCAGCCCTCTCCTTCCATTCACCATGGCATAGATCTGATTATTAAAATTATGAAATGTTTAGGATTTGTCCTGGTGTATTGAAGCAACTTCCAAACCCAGCTGAGAACTGCTGTGACACTGTTAATCCACACACAACAGTTAGCAGCCACGTCCAAAACCAGATTGTAGCATGGCTTTAGCTAGTACACAATATTCTTGGACAGAAAAACGGTGTGAGCCCTTTTACAGCACCGGTTTAGCTATCACACATTGTCATTCAGAAACCGATATTTAAAATGATTGTAGCTGGCACGCCTCTGCTCCTAAGGAACCATTGGTGAATTTCAGCCAGTATGGCATTTGTGATGAGATATTGTTAGCTGCATACTGGTGTCTAGTAGGATACTATAAGGGTGTCATTCTCATTTCATGTCCCCATAACACAGCAGGATGGAAGGTCAGAGGGAAAGAAAAGACGGGCCCCATTTTCCAGTTTCCATCATATTGCTTTTATGATGCTGCTCGAAAATTAGGTGAATTTGAATAGTGGAGGACAAGTTGGTGTGTCCTCCATGACAGAAGAACATAACACAGTACTTAGGAGTAGAGGACAGTCTTCTGAAGAAATATGTTCTTGAAGGGTTTTTGCTAGATAAATCCTACTGTGGACTTATACTGTGGTTGGGGTTCAACTCTTTATTAGCCCTGGGATCTGGAATTCAAATGTGGAGTCTAGAATAATGAAGGCTCCTTTTTATTAAAGGCTTCCCTCAGTCCATTTTTAGCCGTTCTGAATATTGGGATCCGTACAGTGCATCTTCTCTCACCTCCCTCACAAAAAACAGAAACAAAAAAGAAGTGTAACAATTGGATGGCTTTCTTTCCCTAACTTTTTCCCTTTGGATTTGTTACTAGGGTGATACTTCAGGAGACTACCGGAAAATCCTGCTCAAGTTGTGTGGTGGAAACGACTAAATGGAGCTTTTCAGCTTTTTAAAAACCAGCTGCTTTTCTGTTAACGCGTTAAAATATCAATGTTGGGTTTCGTTTCTTTTTGTTTTCCAAAAAAACCAAACAGGCAGTGAATTGTTTTCCTAAAGCTACTATGTCTATGTAAAACTAACTCTCCATATCTTCCCCTTTCCATCCAAAAATGTATAATGAACACAAGAAAATCTAGCTATTGTAGAAACTGCTCAGGATTTTTTAAGTCACTCTCTAGTTAATGAATAACGGATTATTATTTCTGCTTGCATCCTTAGCTACAATAATTTTGTTTCCTGGTACAAAAATCCCTCTTGTGGTGGTGGTGTGGGGGTGGGGTTGGGGACTTTGTTTTTTGTTTTGGATGCCTTTTCTATGGACATTGTATGAGTCTTTTTTTCACATGCCAATTTTCTTGCATTTGTTGAACACCGTGGTTTTGTGTGCATGAATGGAACCGCCCTCAGTTTGTTTTGCATTTAATTATATTGTTTTTTAAAGAAGTTTTACTAAATACTTTTTTTCAGGAAGACCTGCTCTGCGATTTATGCTTCACTGCAAATATCACAAGAATGTAGCATCAATACCAATTCAGCCTCTCCAGTTACAGTTTTTGGATTGTGCCTTAAAAGCATTGCATATATCTAAAAGAGGATTGTAAAATTAAAGCCATATATCTTTTACACCACCCAGAACAGCTTCCTTTTGTTCTTAATATCATCCTACATTTTTTGTGTTGTGACTCAGTTAAATCATGTTACTTGGGACTTAGATGGAAACATTCTGCTGGAACTGATTAAGGGTTATCCAACCAAACAGAACTGTCTTAGCCAATGACAATGCCTTGCTAATTGTGCACAGCTATTCTGTGTTTCTTTACTTATGCAATTTCCTGCGTGCTGATTAGATGTGGGTGTTTGACATGTTTAATCACTGCTCTGTTTTTTCTCAGTAGGCATGTACCAAATATGCAAATCTCTCTACTCTGACTCATCTCTTCTATGATTGGCTCCTGTAACTCTGAATTTTCAGACCTTTTGCCACAACATGAATCCCTCTTCATTTTGTCACTCCCAAAGAAGGAAAATGTCAAAATTTTCAAGAGACTAGGGGATGAGCTAGAGCTGTGAAAGGGAAAGATTTAGGAAAAATGCAAAGCTCTGTTAACTGATTTCATTCCTTCCACTCTTATCTACTAAAACTCAGCCAGGCACCTGTTCCTAGGATAAATTACATTGTTTACACTGGGAGAAGCCTAGGCCTTCCAAATATAGGTTTGAAACAACATGTAAGCAAATACCTATTGCTGTTATTATGGGGAGAGGAGCCTGGCTGAGTCCTAGGGATGGGACGGGAGGCAAGTAACTTCAAACTTTTTTTAAAACCTGCTTTGCCTACTGTGGTTTTACAGATCAATTAGTCTTAACCTTTGCCTAGTAAAACCTTCCTCAGAATAAATTTACCTTCACCTAATAAGCTCCTTGGCCTTCAGCCTTTAGATTTTTATTTGCTGTGAATGCCTCCATCTTTGGCCTTGGAATGAGTTCAGCTCCAGATTTGGTTCTCACCACAAAAAGGCCGAGAGAAGCAGTGTGACACTGTTATAATAATGTGACTGCACTTCCAGTTTAGGTGGTAACAATGTATCCAACATTCTGGCTTCAGATATGGATGTGCCACTCGCATTTCAGGCAAAGGTAGGGATGTTCTTGTATCCCAAATCAGAAAACCCCTAGTTCTGTCTGTTCTGTCAGACAGCCTAGCAGTGTGTTAAGAAAATTCTGAACGGAAACCATAATTGAATACATGTCTTCACCAGTACACACTATTGACAAGACCTGAATTCTTAGGTAGAAAGGAGTAACAGCCGCTTCCTGGACTTTGAGATTGTGGTAGTTGAGTTTGTCAGGTGTGATCTGGCCCAGGTAATAAGGAGAGAGGATCAGGCTGAAATTTTCAAAACTGCTGATGTCAAGGCATCTTTGAAAATCTCACCCTCCAAATGCACGTTTCGTCAAGTGTGGGGTCTGGATTGCTTATGAGATAAAGCTTTAAAACAATGTCTGAAAAGCAATTATTTTTATTAAAAAGCACAAATGCAAAGTAATTGACTTCTCAGTGTTCTTCATCCCTCTTCAATCTCTAGAAATCCTACAAGGCTTATTAAAGCAACAAAGTGCAACTGTCTAAGACAGCCATACTTAGGAATATTATTAAATTCTGTTCTCTTCCATTGTCCTGGTGCTCAGCTGGCATCTGTGGGAAGAAGATTTGATATTATTTTTGGTGATTTGAAGGCCAAATAGATACTTCACGTGTGTGAGTTTTTTGACACTTTAAAGAACAAATAAGAGACTGGCTTTAAGTATGAGAGATGCTCTACTGATTCATTGGGTCACAGAGGGGAGATGCCTGCAGTCTCTCTGCAATTCTTGGACCAGTCAACAATTTCTTCCCTCCCCCCACAATAGTGTATATTATACCTTGTAAAATATAAAGAACATTGTCTTCTTTCCTAATTCTACAAAACCGGTTACATCTGACTTCCATTCTGTAGTCCCTCAAAATTTTTCATTTTTGGAAAAAAATATAGTTAATGTAAGGGAGAGCATTAATTACTGACTAGTAACTGTGGTTAATGGAGAGGCAGCATGGTCTAATGAATAGGCACTGGACTGGGATGCAGGAGCCCTTGGTCCTAAACCCAGCTCTTGATGCTGACCTGAAGACAGATTTCTCAGGGGGGCTGAGGCACTGGAATGAACTCTCGCATGAACCAAGGTCCATGTGCCAATGCTTGCAAGGCAAACTTCTGCAACCTGCCTTCTCAAAACACCCAGCTGTGTGTACATTAAATAACCAAAAAATTCACCAAAACAAAACCCAATATTTCATGCACAGTTTTTTTTTTTCCTTTGAAGAGTGAATGGGAGAGAGAACAAACCACATATGACAGGTCATGCGTGCAATAAAAGATTTTGTATAGAAGTAATAAGGAGTCAGGTGGCACCTTAAAGACTAACAGATTTATTTGGGCATGAGCTTTCGTGGGTAAAAAACACTTCTTCAGATGCATTGAGTGGATATAGACTAACACGGCTACTCCCTGATACTTTGTATAGAAATGGGACCTTGTGGAAGTCACTTCACCTCTCTGGGCCTGCTGGTTTGCAGATGCTCTTCATGCATGCATGCATGCATTTGGTGTTCAAGCTCTGCATTTCAAAAGTAAACTCAGGCTATCAAAAATGTAATCTCGCCAGTGATTTTTCAAAAGACTATATGTCGGGCTACAACTGGGGGGAGAAATAGGATATTTTGGTGTAGTGTAACAAAAATTATTGCTGACCTTACTACATACTATCCCTAGGAGATACAGACCATCAAAAATGTCCATGAGGGGGATTCCAGGAGCAATTGGGGCACTCCATGCTGTTTCACTGATGTCCTTCAGTAATGTCTTCACTTCTGACTCTAGATACTCGACTGTTTTCTCTACCTGCTAATAAAAACAGAGGCAAGGAAGTCAGGATAGGATGGAGGGGAAAGACTATCAAGCCTGCTTGTAAAACAACTAACTGAGGGTCAGGATATTAGCTACAACTGTGTTTAAGTCCTGTACTCATCCAGTCAGTTGAACTGCCTGTTGATTTAATAACTTTTGTGTCATACTGACCTCTGGTGGCCATGAGAGATGAATTTTCATTGAATTTTTGGGGGTTTTTTTACGTGTAGCATCTCAATAAACTGAGCTGTTTGTAATGTTGGCTTTTGGAGGGTGGGTTAGAAAGGATGTGTTTGTTTGAGCCAGCAGAGCACCCAGGAAAACACAACCAATGGAGAAGCTAGGTGGAGGGCCTGCCTGTTAAGAACTGAGAAAAGGCAGATTAGGTGCCAGCCCATGTTCTCATTGAAAATACTTGGTGCTGAACATAAATTGTGTATTGCAGGTGCTTCCTACGCTATGGCAAGACAATAAAGGGCCAGACTTGACTAGAAATCCATTCACTGCCTTTATTTGTGTTTTAAGCATCTGCAATAGCCCAGCCTTCTTCAGCCATGAAGTCTACAAGGAACTGGTGTTAATGTTCTCACACAATTAATAATGATCTGATGCAGGGATTGGCAACCTTTGGCATGCGGCTCGCCAGGGTAAGCACCCTGGCAGGCCAGGCCAGTTTGTTTACCTGCCGCGTCCGCAGGTTCGGCCGATCGCAGCTCCAACTGGCCGCGGTTCGCCTCTCCAGGCCAATGGAGGCGGCGGGAAGCGGCATGGGCCGAGGGATGAGCTAGCCGCCGCTTCCCGCCACCCCCATTGGCCTGGAGTGGTGAACCACAACCATGGAAGCTCTGGTCCAGCTACTTACAGATGTCCTGTGGGTGAAATCCTGGCTCCTCTGAAGTCAGTGGCAAAATTCCTATTGACTTCAGAGGCACCAAGATTTTATCTCCTGCCTTTAAGCATTTAGGTCTGCTGCAGATAGTGCAAGAGCCCTTGCCCCCTCTGGAAGGTCTGGCTAAACTGAATCCGGGAAGGAAAACTGCCTGAAAATGTGGCCTTTCGCCCACCTTTTTGGTCAGCCTATTAGGACTAAGGTTTGGGGCCAGGTGGCAGCAGTTATTACCTCTTCGATCACATCTAAGCGCCTATGGATTGTGTTGTGTTCATTGCACCAGTCGCTCCTCCCTGAACTTCCAGGTGGTATGCTGACAGGATCTGCAGCAGCTGTGGAAACAATTACAGTGATGCGATGGGGCTTTGCTATTGCTAATGGTTGATAACCTTTCATCAGGCTGCTCAGCTTGGAGTTCTAATGACTGAAGGGCTCGTGGGATGTTAAAGAGAATGCAATGAAATATCAACATAGGATTTTTGAACCTGTGGTCCTAATAACTAAGCCTCCTAAGCCAGGCCCTGGGGTGTTATGTTGTGGTACACACACTGGGGTTGTTGGGATCAAGCTGTATGCTTTTTGAGACCATTGATTTTCTTCCGTGCCATGTGTAGCCCTTGTTATATGCATATTCTGTGCTTTCCATAACATTGCTGTATCTCTACTAATGTAGATCCTGAGGGTCAAGGCGGTGTAGCTGTACTTCCACATGACTCTATACCAGCCTTTCTCCAAGGAAAGTGGTGTACCCTGGCCTGGAAGGGCATGCCTGTTTGCTTATGCTGCTTGAAGGGATACAATCTGTTTGGTGATGCCCTATTGCCATTGAACAAGTGTCTGTTGCTCTAGTTTCACAGCAGGGAGGAGAAATAATCAAGACGTGTACAAATGATGTTTTATTGACAAATGGTGTGTCTGTGGGGCTGTTTACAATGTGGTTAATCTTTGTTTATCTGCTTAGTAATGCTGTTGATTGTTTGCATTGCTCTTCCTCTTAATTTACTCAGGAACTTGATTGAGGGCACTAATGAGCTCCTTTCACTTCATATTAGTGCACTTTTCATTTTCTTGTCTGTAGCCTCTGAGAGGACCCTGGGTATGGATTAGGAGTCTGTCAGCATTCATTAATTAATGTAGCCATCTCATGATGAATTTCCTTTAATAATTCTTTCGTGTCTATGCGCTGCTGCTTTAGGGTTTTGTAAGCATTTGTGTAAAATCCTATAAGAGTTCTTTTTAAAAAAATTTCATAATTAATTGTACCTCCACAGACACAAGCATTTCAGCTTGGAATGCTGAATGTGAAAGGACAAGAGGCAGGACAGTCCTGTGGAGAAGGGTGTGAGCTGGAGACGGGTGTTCTATTTCCAGCTCTGCCACTGATCTGCTGTGAGCAAATTAATTCACCCCACACATCTTGTCTATTTAGCCTTTTAAGGTCTTTGGGATGGGATTGTCTCTGTGTTTGTACAGAACCCAGAGCAATGTGGGTCTCATTTCCTTTGGTCTCATTTCCATTGTTGGGTTTAGTGTGTGAGTGCTGGATGGCATTGGTGGTATGTAGGAGATCAGAGTAAATGATCTAGGCGTCCCATCTGGCTGTAAACTCTGATTCTAAACAAATAATAATGAGTTAATTTTAAGAAGCTCCTATTAAAAGATGACTGACAAACACTAAAGAAATAGTGGAGAAACATCTTGTAACAGTGACACATTCTGCTATTTAAAAGGGCCTGATCTAGCACTCATGGAAGTAATTGGGAGTTTTTTCTATCAATACATATAAGGGCTGAGCCAACTCCCATATCTGGTGGCTATTGCTGGCACCAGCCCACAGGGCTGAGGGAAAGGTAGAGAGTGGCCAAAATGTAGAAGAAGAATATCTGCATTGCTCAACTTGAAGCCATACAGGGGGGAGGAGGGAGAGAGAGAGGCTAGCTCCCAGAAATAAAAGACCTGGGATCTCATTGGCATATGAGCAAATTCAGGTCCTGAAGATTTGTTGACAGGTCCTTCTTCAGGAACCCTTTGTCCCCCATCACAGAGGAGAGGGAGTTATGGTTATATTGGGGTAGTCAATTATTTCGTCAAGGTCCAGATATCTTGGTCAAGCTATAGTCAAGGTCCAGTCTCCTGAGAAGAAAATAAGTAAATAAAAAGATTTTGGGGTCCATTCAAAAGCGTCTGGTGGTCAGGGTTTGGCCTGGGGTCCACTTATTGACTACCCCTGGATTATATGGTAAGATTCCTGTAAAGCTGCACTGGACCCACTTAAATGCCTGATATGAAAGAGCCGGGGCAGAGAGGGTCCATGTTCACTGTTACATTAATAAAGTTAAGCCTGCTGCTTAAATCATCCATATGTCGGTCTTCATTTTCCTGCGTGTCCTGATCAATGTGCATCCTAGCTTATGTTTACCCCTAGTCTCTCCCCCACCCAATATCATTTACCTTCTCTTTGGAATAGGCTTTCCTAGAAACCATGTTTGTACAATCAGAAGAAAAGTTTGCCAAAGTTGCTCTGAGTAACTTTGAGTGTTGAGTGAAGAGATTTTATTATTATTTATATGTCAGCTGAGCCTACAGGCCCACTCTGTAGAGCTTGCAACCCAAAAAGACAAGAGCGGTAAAGGCTGGGAGGGGAAAGATAGGAACTTGCGAGGTGAAATGACTCATCCAAGGTCACAGGAAGAACTGGGATGGGAAACATTGGGCTCCTGACTCCTAATCTAGTGCCTTATCCACTAGCCCATTCTGCCTGTCTTCTTGCTCCACAATATAGAATTCAGTAAGTCCTCACTTAAAGTTGTCCCGGTTAACGTTGTTTCCTTGTTACGTTGCTGATCAATTAGGGAACATGCTTGTTTAAATTTGCGCAGGGCTCCCTTATAACGTCGTTTGGCAGCTGCCTGCTTTGTCCACTGCTTACAGGAAGAGCAGCCCCTTGCAGCTAGCTGGTGAGGGTTTGGAACCAGGGTGGACTGGCAGCCCCCCTATCAGTTCCCCGCTCCCTTAAGTTCCCTGTGCGGCAGCCGCCCAGCAGGCTATCAATTACCGGCAGTTCAGCTGTCCCTCCCTCCACTGCCATGTGCTGCTCCTGCCCTCTACCTTGGAGCTGTTCCCGGGAGCCTCCTGCTTGCTGTGTGGTGGGGGGGGGAGGAAGTAGGGGGCTAATGTCAGGGTGTCCCCCTCTCCCCTGTTCCTGTCCCCCACTTGCCCCATCTCTATAGAGCACAGGGGGACACAACAGGCCTCAGGACAAAGGGAGCTTGCTGGCAGCAGCTGCTGTCTCAACTTGCTGACCTACTTAAAAAGGCAATGTACTTAGAGTGGGGTCAGAGTACTTAAAGGAGCAATGTGCATCTCACTCACTCACACACACACACACACACAGACAGTGTCTCTGTCTCTCTCTGCCATGCTGTCTCCCCTTCCTCCATTTGTGCTGCCTTGTAGAGTGTGAGGCTACATTAACAACAATGTGTTAACCCCGGAGGGCTCAGCCAAATGTTAGTTCATCATTTAGCAGTAAGGCATTCCCTGGGAAATATCCCACCCTTTGACTTCACCAGCTCAACCAAGCTTCACAATAATCGCTGCTGTGTACAGTATTAAATTGTTTGTTTAAAACTTATACTGTGTGTGTGTGTGTGTGTGTGTGTGTGTGTGTGTACAGATGCCCCCCGGGTTATGCAAACGCGATGTACGCAAATCTGCACTTACAGGAAAAAGTTCCATAAGCTAAAAATAGGAGGGTGTTTTTTGCATAATGGTGGGGTATATATTTCCGACTTACGCAAAATTTGAGTTACGCAAGGTGTTCCAGAATGGAAAACTTGCGTAAGTGAGGGAGTGTCTGTATATATAATATAGTCTTTTGTCTGGTGAAAAAAAATTCCCTGGAACCTAACCCCTCCATTTACATTAATTCTTATGGGGAAATTGGATTCGCTTAACATCGTTTCGCTTAAAGTCACATTTTTCAGGAACATAACTACAGCGTTAAGCGAAGAGTTACTGTAGTGCTTACTGGGAGAGGGCAATTTGAATATTGCATTTCAAATACACACTTCTTCCAACTCAGAGCTCTAGTCAAAATGTCAGTGATCTCACTCACCATCTAGCTTAGACCTACTTTACATTGTCCAAGTGAACTTTAAATAAATTTAGTCTCAGAAGTGATTTTTTGCTTACCACCTTTTCTATTCCCTTCCCCGCCCCCGCCTCCCGCTCTACTACAAGCTGTGGGGAGGGGAAATGGGTACAAAATTATATATTAGCTGCTGAATATTCTATTGAATTTCTTAAGTACAGTTATAAAGTGGCTAAGAGCCACAATAGTTGCACTAAAAGTTGTTACTTGAACAGAATCCTAGAAATGTAGGGCTAGAAGCGACCTCAAGAGGTCAGCGAGTCCAGCCCCCTGTGCTGTGGCAGGACCAAATAAACCTAGACCATCCCTGAAAGGTGTTTGTTCAACCTGTCTTTTAAAATCCTTCAGTGATGGGGATTCCATAACCTCCCTGGGAACCCTACTCCAGAGCTTAATTACCTTCACAGTTAGAAAGTTTTTTCCTAATAACTAACCTAAATCTCCCTTGTGACAGATTAAGCCCATTACTTCTCCCAGTCCAGTGAAAGTAGAACAAGAACAATTGATTGTCTGTTTTCTTTATACATTTAACATGTTTGAAGACTGTTATCTGATCCCCCGCTTAGTCATATTTTCTCAAGACTAAACATATCCAGTTTTTTAACCTTTCCTCATAGGTCATAAATCTTTTATCATTTTTATTGCTCCCCTCTGGACTCTCCTTAATTAGTCCACATGTTTCCTAAAGTGTGGTGCCCAAAACTGGACACATTACTCCAGCTGAGGCTTCACCAGTGTGGAGTACAGTGGGACAATTGCCTCCCATGTCTTCCATATGACACCCCTGTTAGCTAGGGTTACCATTCGTCCGGATTCCCCCGGACATGTCCGGCTTTTAGAGTTAAAAATAGCGTCCGGGGGGAATTTGTAAATGTCCGGACTTCCCCCCCCCCCCCATGCAGAGCGCGCACAGCTAACAGTGCAGCCGGCCGGATGGTGCCATTTACATGGGGCTCCAACAGCCAGAGAGAGCCCCTCCTCTGCTTCCCCCTCCTCTCCCCTGCAGCTGAGAGCACTCCCTCCTTCCCTCCCTGCATTTGCAGATCACCAGCTGGCCGTTCGCACCGGCAGTCTGGAGCTCCTCCCCCTGCTCCTCCTCCCCGGCACGCTGGTCTGAGCAGCAGGGTAAGGGGGTCAGGGGGTCGGAGAAGGGGCAGGGAGGTTCTGGGGTGGGCAGTCAAGAGACAGGGAGCCGGGGGGGGGTCGGGAGTTGGGGGGGGGCTTTCTGGGGGTGTGTGGATAAGGTTTTGGGCAGTCAGGGTACAGGTAGGGTCCGGGGGGGCAGTTAGGGTGGGAGGGTCTCAGGAGGGGGCAGTTAGGGGACAAGGAACAGGGAGGCTTAGGTAGATTCATAGATTCATAGATTATAGGACTGGAAGGGACCTCGAGAGGTCATCGAGTCCAGTCCCCTGCCTGCATGGCAGGACCAAATACTGCCTAGACCATCCCTAATAGACATTTATCTAACCTACTCTTAAATATCTCCAGAGACGGAGATTCCACAACCTCCCTAGGCAATTTGTTCCAGTGTTTAACCACCCTGACAGTTAGGAACTTTTTCCTAATGTCCAACCTAGACCTCCCTTGCTGCAGTT
Source organism: Trachemys scripta elegans (assembly GCF_013100865.1). NCBI lineage: Eukaryota > Metazoa > Chordata > Testudines > Emydidae > Trachemys > Trachemys scripta. Next base: position 68,073,279 of record NC_048304.1, read on the forward strand.
TAAACCCATTGTTTCTGGTTCTATCCTTAGAGGCTAAGGTGAACAAGTTCTCTCCCTCCTCCTTATGACACCCTTTTAGATACCTGAAAACTGCTATCATGTCCCCTCTCAGTCTTCTCTTTTCCAAACTAAACAAACCCAGTTCTTTCAGCCTTCCTTCATAGGTCATGTTCTCAAGACCTTTAATCATTCTTGTTGCTCTTCTTTGGACCCTTTCCAATTTCTCCACATCTTTCTTGAAATGAGGCGCCCAGAACTGGACACAATACTCCAGCTGAGGCCTAACCAGAGCAGAGTAGAGCGGAAGAATGACTTCTCGTGTCTTGCTCACAACACACCTGTTAATGCATCCCAGAATCATGTTTGCTTTTTTTGCAACAGCATCACACTGTTGACTCATATTTAGCTTGTGGTCCACTATAACCCCTAGATCCCTTTCTGCCGTACTCCTTCCTAGACAGTCTTTTCCCATTCTGTATGTGTGAAATTGATTTTTCCTTCCTAAGTGGAGCACTTTGCATTTGTCTTTGTTAAACTTCATCCTGTTTAACTCAGACCATTTCTCCAATTTGTCCAGATCATTTTGAATTATGACCCTGTCCTCCAAAGTAGTTGCAATCCCTCCCAGTTTGGTATCATCCGCAAACTTAATAAGCATACTTTCTATGCCAATATCTAAGTCGTTGATGAAGATATTGAACAGAGCCGGTCCCAAAACAGACCCCTGCGGTACCCCACTCGTTACGCCTTGATGGGGGTGGGGTTCTGGAGGGCGGTTAGAAGCAGGGGTCCCAGGAGGGGGCAGTCAGGGGACAAGGAGCGAGGGGGGGGTGGGAGTTGTGGGGGGGCTGTCAGGGGGCAGGAGTGGGGAGAGGGATTGGAGTAGTCAATGGGACAGGGAGCAGAGGGGTTTAGATGGGTCGGGAGTTCTGGAGGGGGCTGTCAGGGGGTAGGGAGTGGTTGGATGGGGCGTGGGAGTCCCAGGGGTCTGTCTGGGGGTGTGGATAAGGGTTGGGGCAGTCAAGGAACAGGTAGGGGGTAGGATCCTAGGAGGCCAGTTAGGATGGGGGGAGGGTCTCAGGAGGAGGCAGTCAGGGGACAAGAGGCAGGGAGGCTTAGGTAGGGGGTGGAGTCCTGGGGGGCAGTTAGGGGCAGGGATCCCAGGAGTGGTCAGTCGGGGACAAGGAGCAGGGGGAGGGTTGGGGGTTCTGAGGGGGGCGGGAAGTGGGAGGGGCAGGGGCGGGGCTAGGGCAGGATGGGGGCAGGGCTAGGGCGGGGCTCCTCCCGTCCTCTTTTTTTCTTGCTGAAATATAGTAAACCTACTGTTAACCCACTGCAGAATGATAATGGCTTTTTTTTTTTTTTTGCAGCTGCATCACATTGTTTACTCATTCAACTTGTGATCCTCTATAACCCCGAGATCCTCTTCAGCACTACTGCTGCCTAAAAATTATTCTCCATGCTGTAGTGGTGCATTTGATTTTTTTTTTTTTCTTACAAAGTGAAGTACTTGTTTTTACTGAATTTCGTCTTGTTGATTTCAGACCAATTCTCCAATCTTCTCCAAAGATCATTTTGAATTCTAATCCTGTCCTCTCAAGTGCTTGCAACCTTTCCAAGCTTAGTGTAATATGCAAATTTTATATGCATATTCACCACTTCATTATCCAAGTCATTAATGAAAGTATTGAATAATACCAGACTCAGGACTGAACCCAGGCAAGACTCCACTAGATACTCTCTCCCAGGTGGACAGTGAAACATTAATAACTACTCTGAGTACAGTCTTTCAACTAATTGTGCACCCATTTTATAGGAATTTCATCTAGATCCCATTTCCCTAGTTTGCTTATAAAAATGTCATGTAGGCCTGTGTCAAAAAGCCTTACTAGGAGCCAGATATATCACATTTACTGCATCCCCCCATCCACTAGGCTAGAGTGTCACTGATAGAAGAAATTTTCTGAAGCTAGATTAATTTTTTCTAATCTAGAATGTGATCTGGTCTTTATTTTAAAATGGGCTAGTCAGTGCTTAAATAAAGACCATTTCCATTCTTCTCTTTGAAGGTAGATTTTGGTTTGTTTCAGTGAATTCACCAATAGGTGGTGCTGCTGGGACTGAATCCTACTAAAGTAATATGCCAATTTAACTCTCGGCAAGGACTGCTGGAATTTGGCTTGTACAGAGCTACTAACTATTCTGCAAATGGATACAGAACACTACAGTCATCAATATTTTGTTGCCACTATTGATGTTCTGGAAACATTTTTATGCTATCTTAACTAAAAGTAAAACCAGAGTCTGGCTATAGGAATTGACTGCACAGATCAACTATGAAACAGTAATTTGTCATATGTACTTAGAGCTTGACAGTTATGCAAGACTATCATAATGGGGTAAGCTCCATTCTGCTGAAAGAGGATAATAAAATCTCTTTCCAGCTCCAATATTTACAGATGTAAGCCTGATCTGATTTAGCAGCATGGTGAACTGCAGCCTTTCCTGTCTAGAAGACCTAGGTCAAGGAGAATTGCATGTGTACTTTGCCTGCTGTTATTCTTTTCAAAAGTTACATGTATGTTGATGAGAACACTGCATATATGAGACTCAGAGCTGATTTATTAACAGAGTGTAGCGGCGGGTCAGCTATGAAGGAAACAGTTTCTAATTCAGCTTGTTGAGAACTTCCCCAGGTTTAACCACAATGGGTAAATGCTGTAAAAGTAAAATGTGCGGTATTCACATAATTAATGCAAATGGAAAGGAATGTTGCCATGTATAATAACCTCTGATGCACATTGAACTCTTGTGTTCTGAGCTTGGTACAGCAAATGCAGGAAGGTAAGCCCATGTAAAAATCCCACAATGGAATATTATTCTCTTTAGTGTTGATTACTGGGATAATCTAATGGTAGGTGGCTGGATCAGGAGGATATGGGAAGGTCTGAGTAGGGACCCAGCATCTGTTGTGTACATTTGTTAAAGTAGCTTTTGGTCAGCTTTAACTTAAGTGTCAGATTCATTTGCTCACTTTATGGAAAGAGAATGCAAGGAAGTTAGTGTTTAGCCAATGCTGCCTCCTCTCATTATGATCCTTATAATGTTCATGTAGGCTATTGAAAACACAGGGCTCTATTGGCATGAATGGAAAGGTAACTACTTGTGCTGCTGGACACCGACTGTGACCTTGGTGTTCTCTCTGCTTCTCTAACTCCTCCAACAGTCTGCAGTGCCTGGAACAACTAGATTTCCTTACATCTTGGCCCTGACTTAGCAGCCATGGAGAATACTGCTGACTACGATGTGGCAAAATGGTAGTTAGAAGCAGGGATGGTACAATTAGGCCTTCTTCAAAGAACCAGCTTTTGTCTTTACTTTGCCTTGTCTGTCTGGGTGCCAGTGAGATTCTATTCTGTAGGCGGCACCTCAACATGACGCTGCTTGACCTGAGTGCTGCTCTAAGCAGGTGTGCACTTGGTGGGGCCAGGATGAGTCAGCAGTCCTTCCAAAATAGGGCAGGTACATTTCATTGGGAGATTAAGTAGGCAGTTTATAATAAAGAACTCTTGAAGGCCAACTGCTCTTTGTACTGCAATACATAGATTTTATACACTATTACATTTTCAAAAATAACATGTGAATTTTTTGGGGGGTGCTCAATTTGATAGCTTAACGGGGCCTGGTTTCCAGAGGGTGGGACAGTGTTTCAAATTAGGCACTCAAAATCACTAGTCACTCTTGGAAATTTAGGGGTGTGTGTGTATGTATGTATGATTGACCTCTGGTTGTCAGGCTATTCTCCAAGAGAAAAAACTTTGAAGTAACTATCTTGTCTTCCAAGCAGTTGTATTTACTTAGCAGACTAGATGCCTCAGATGTTTTGCAATAATGTTTCAATCTGGAGGAAAAATCAGTAGTTTTGGGCCAAATTTCTCTCCAAACTCAAAGTCCAAGACCCCTGGGCTTCAGTCTACTTCTTGCAAGAGAAATGCTAAGCAGACTCTTAAAACCCAAACTACTCACTCTGGAGGTTGACATCTTAATATTCAAATGGTTTTTACAACTCTATGCTAAATAGCTTAACTATTAAGAAAGAGGGCTTATTTTTCAGAAAATTTAATCTTTTTGCAGTAACAGGGTAACTACGTTCATGTGTTATTAAGAGTTACTTACAGTTTCTATGACCATTGTATATGCAGTTGGAAACTTTTAAAAGGCTGCTACATGCACTATGCTGTCCTTTTTCCCCATTCCCTTTCTCTTGATTAAAATCTCTGTACTGAATTGTCTATGCCAATGAGTTGAGTAACTTTAAATTCCTTGTGTGGTACAGCCTGCACCTATAGAGGGACCAGGAAATTGGTAAATCTCTGAATCAACTGCTAACAAAAATCTCTCATGGAAATGTAGGAAAGAGATGGAGTAATTTGGGATGGATTCTGATCTAGTAGGTCTTTTCCATTCCTAGAGGACAGGACTTAGTCTTTTAATAGGGGATAGTTACAGTAATTAACTGTTAATTCATTTGGGCTTAGCCAAAAGGCTAATATGAAATAACACTGCAAACCTTGGTGAGGTTTTTAGGGCTGTGGCTGCTGTTATACCTGGCCCACCTTGGGCTCCTTCCTCCCCTTACAAACAGTTGCACTCTGTCATTGCCTGCAGATAGCTTCCATATGCTGTTAAAATGATCAGCCCCCAGCTCTAATATACCAGATTGTTTGTTTGTTTGTTTGTTTTTGAATGTCCCCAGTGTTACCACTGCTGGTTATTGCTACCACTGGTGGAAACAAGTGATGTAGACAAAGCTCCGGGTGGCTGCCAACATGAAGCACCAGGTTTGTCTGATGTGGTTGCTGAAAAGTCAGCAGCCACATGTGCCTTGTCTACACTAGCTTCCCACTGTTACTAGAGCTGGATGAGAACTGAACTGGTGTAAATGACTGCACACAGTGACGGAGAGAATCAGGCCTGCAACTTTCAGTAATGGGTTGAATGTTTGCCATGCTGTACCAGTAAATGATGATGTGTACATTTGATATTGGGTTACATAGTGATTTTAGACATAACGTGGCTCATCAGCTGAAACTTTTTGCTTGATGACATGTAGGGAAGCTCTCTCGGCTGTAGATCTCCATATGGGCCAGTCTAATCCAAATTGTAACAGTAATTTCCTGTAACTGCTTTCAAAAGCTGGCTGTGACATAGCAAACTAAACAAAAAAAAATTTACTTGCACCCCTCTGTGGGTACGTCTTCACTGCAGAGTTAACTCGTTATCTACACTCAAGCTATTCCTTTGGAGTTAGCCTTGCTCCAGAGAGAACAGCCGCTATGAAATAACGTTCGAGCTGCCGTGTCCCACTGGCACTGCACTCACCCATGAGTGGCACTAAGGCTTCTGGGGGCATGTCCCATGGTTCTTTACACGGCAGTAAGTTGAGCTGCTCTATGAATTCTTTTCCGGTGAACTGTGGGAGACAAATTGTTTGTCCTTTCTGGGCAGATGGAGGAAATTGTGGGAAGCCATTGGAGGACTACCGCCACTCAAGTGGAGATAACATGACCACTCTGCAGTGTGGACACAAGCTAACACTGACGAGTTGTTCTAATCTGAGCTTTAGTCTTTACCACTGACACTTCAGCCAACTTGAGTTAAAAGCATCACCACACATGGGTTTTTGTGCATGGATAGGACTTGAGTTATATCATGCGTTGACTTTGCAGTGAGGACAAACCCTGTGTTACTCCCAAGATCAGTGTTCCATTAGGCTGTCATGTTACTGGTTCAACTCACAAGTAAAAGATCTTCCTAGTTTAGTCCTGAGAACATATGTCCTTATTTTAATGCAGGGGTTCTCAGACTTTTGTACTGGTGACCCCTTTCACACAGCAAGCCTCTGAGTGTGACCCCCCACCCCCTTATACATTAAAAACACTTTTTTATATATATTTAACACCATTATAAATGCTGGAGGTGAAGTGGGGTTTGGGGTGGAGGCTGATTGCTCGCGGCCACCCATGTAATAACCTCTGTTCTAACGCAAGCACAAATTGCAGCACACAGATGCCTATGACAGTGTTATAGGTCAAGACTGATTATTTGTTTGCAGAAGGGAAGGGAAGTTTGCATAACAGCTGCCCACACCCAGGTGTAGGTTTAGCCAAGTTGGTTAACAGCACACTCGAATCAACATCTAATCGTTTAATAATTATATGTATGTATGTATGTATGTCAAAGGAGAATTATCTCTGGTTTATCTTAAAATATAACTGCCAGTTGTACTGTTGGACTGTAGCCAAGGGTGGAGTGGAGCTGTTCAAGTAAGAAAAATCCCACCGGGGATGAAGCGATTAAGATTAGTAATATCATTGACTCCAATAAAAATATATGTCATACAGAGCCCACTCTGATCCAGGTAGTGATTATCTTCCAAACATGCCTTCCCTTAAATGTGTGCCTGTTTGCACAGGTTCAGTTCCAAATTCACAGAGGTCACTTATCGCTCCCCTGCCAGTAAGTGGAAAGCTTTAGATAATTTTATTTACTTGACAAAAAACCCAAACTTCGTTATAACTTGATTTAGTATTAGGGATACGCAAACTCAGCCTCCAAGTAGCTACCTGGGGAAGAAATTTCTGATAGTAACTTGCTCTTCAGCCTAAAAGAAGGCATAATATGGTCCAATGGTTGGAAAATGAAGCTAGACCAATTCACACTAGAAATAAATTTGTTTAAACAGTGAGAGTAAATAACGATTGGAACAACTTACCTAGGGATGTGGTGGAGTCTCCATTACTTGTAGTCTTTACATGAAAACTGGATAGCTTTCTAAAAATATATGCTGTAACTCAACAGAAGTTATGGGCTTGCTGCCAAAATTACTAGGTGGGGTTCTGTGGCCTGTAAAGGTCAGGCTAAATGATCATAATTGTCCATTCTGACCTTCAAATTGATGAATCTGCAACACTCGCTATGCTTCATTCCATCACCCCTGAGGGTTTGAATTGTTACCGGGTTTGTGATCTGCTCAAGAAAGTGTGTGTGGGGAGGAGGGGGAAAAATCAAATTTAAAAAAAGAGCAGACTGAAAGCTAAATGACAGACAAGTGAGACTAAAACAGGAACCAGATGGCAAGTGTGAGAGCTTGAAAATATCCAAAAGGTGGAGGGGAAGAGGGAATAACATATCAGGGGAGAAGAGGGTGTAACTGATGCGGATAACAGCATGTTTGGCGGGGGGGGGGGGGGGGGGGGAATTGACTAGAAGGATCCTTCTAGCCCTGATACATAGCACAAGTGTCCCTTAATACCCATGGGGTTGTGGGGAGGTTAGAGTGGGTTTAGGAAAAGTTCATGGTGAACCAAAACAACAGTTTGAGAGGTTTCTAGAAGCCCTGACCTCCCAAGGGCTTTTGCCTTTCCCTGCTTAAATTATTGTGCTCCACTTTAAATAACTTGTTAGCCCAGCAAATTATACACTTTACGAAAAGGGACTGATGTGGTTAGCTAACTGGAGGTTTAGTGTAAAATAGGCCCACTGCAAGCTTCAGATAGTTGATCGTGCTCTGCCCTGAGCCCCTGTTTGCCATGCTTAATCTGGTAGACTATATATGGTGATTTTGTGACATAGATCAATGCCGGTTAGGGTCTTACTTAGGGGCATCACTCAGCTTCCATGAATCCCAAGTCTCAATTACGCTCACATCTCCAGGGTTAAAGGTACTGGATGAACTCATTGTATCACTAACTGGGTCTGCTTATATCCGCACACCCCCAACCTCCAGTTAAGATACAATGTTCAGCTATTGGATTTTAGGAATTTATATTGATGAGGCTCAGTGGAGTAATAAGTTACATGCAAAGATTGTTTTGAGTTTATGGCATATTGTGCATAGGCTGCTGTGCTCCATTCCAGAGGTAGTTGCAAGGATTTGCATATCTGCACAAATGCACCTTGATTCTCCTCCAACTCGCAATGCAGAACATTGCTGAAAATTCTAAAAAGAGCAAGTGTAGAACATGCAAAAGTGACCCAAACTACAGATAAAGGTCTGCAGTGCAGACTGGAGAGGAAGAATTTACCCATTAACTGTAAAAAGTTAATTTCTAGGACTTCAATCACTAGGGCTATTGATGCAGTACCTGCTATAAATGCTAAAAGCATTTCACTGAAAAAGGGAAGTACCAAGAGAAGGAATTCCAATTGTATACAGGCCGGCTGTAGGATTTTTGCCGCATCAAGCAAAAAAAAATTTTGCTGCCCCCCCCCCCCCTTTTTTTGTGCTCCCCCACCCCCAACTCCACCCCTTCCAAACCCCTTCCCCAAATCCCCGGCCCCACCTCCTCCCCCAGGGGTGCCGCATTCCTCCCCCCCCCCCGTTGCTTCCTGCGGCTCCTCCCGTGACCTCCCGCCCTAGCTCACCTCGGCTCCGCCTGCTCCCCCAGGTGCACCACCACTCCGCTTCTCCCCCCTCCCTCTCAGGTGAGGGAGGGGGGAGAAGCGGAGCAGCGGCGCATTCAGGGGAGCAGGCAGAGCGGAGGTGAGCTAGGAAGTAACTGGGGGGGGGCAGGAAGTAACGGGGGGTAGAGGAACCAGTCCCTGCTCCAGCTCACCTCTGCTCCACCACTACCGCCTCCCCCGAGCGCCCGCCGCTCGGCTTCTCCTCCCTCCCAGCTTTGCTGCGTGAAACAGCTGTTTTGCACCCTGCAAGCCTGGGAGGGAAGGGGGAGAAGCGGAACGGCAGCAGCGCGCTCAGGGGAGCAGGCAGAGGTGGAGTGGAGGTGAGCTGGGGCGGCGGGGGCACTTTTTCTCCATGCCATGGGTCGGTGCCTATGATGGCCGGCGCCAGAATGCCGCCCCTAGAAATGTGCTGCCCCAAGCACCTCCTTGTTTTGCTGGTGCCTAGAGCCAGCCCTGATTGTGTATCCAGATTAATTAATAATACAGGTAAAGACAACATAAGAAATAGGCACACTACAAAACCAGTCCTTAGTTTTCCTTTTTGGCATCATTTCTGCCATTGTGTGCACGTGTTGTGCAACATTGTTTGGTGCCTCTAAGTATTTTGTTTGGAGGCAAAATCAGAAGCAGCAGGGTCCAATGATATTTTTGCTATCTGCACTGTCCAGGAGATTGCAACCATTTAATCTGGATGCAGATCTTGGTGTTGTGATCCGTGCCTTTGTCACCCCGTGATGGAATTACTGCCATGCACTCTACCTGGGGCAACTACTTGCTTCTAGCTGGAGATTTATACTGATAGAGAATGCAGTGGCCCATGTTTCAGTGATAGTATGTGTCACTGGTGCGTCATGATCTGCACTGGTTGCCTGCTTGTTTCTGGGTTCAGTGTAAGCTGTTGGCTTTGGTCTATAAAGCCCTAAATGTCTTAGGGGCTTGCCTACATAGTGGGGTAATGCACTCTATGGAGGTGTGGTTTCTCAAGTGCACTAACGGTTTGCACACTAACTGGTCCATGCAGACCCTGCTGGTGTGCTTTAACATGGTGCTGTTTGAAATGGTTCTACATTAAAGTGCAGAGGGGAACCTTTAGTGCTTACCAGCAGGGTCTATGCAGACCAATGACTGTGCAACACATTAGTGTGTTTTAGAAATCACACCCCCATAGAGTGTATTAACCTACTGTGTAGACAAGCCCTAGGATGTTGGTACTTGAGAGACTAGCCTTTTCCTTGTTCCATACGACAACAGTGATTTAAAAGAGAGGGGGCAGGTGCTACAATGTTCTCTGTGATGGGTCCTCTGCCTTGGATTCTGGAACATGCGTCCAAAATAGCGCAAGACTATTGACCTCCAGGTCATGCTGCCAATCTACTTGTGCAAACTGCTGCAGAGGTGGGCTTTTGGAGGAAAGCAGATTTATGAAAGGAGAGGGGAGTTTAGTGCTCCTGCAAATGGATTAGCTTTATTTGGTTTTGTAACTTATGCGATGGGTGCCTAGAGCCTTGGAGAGGTGCCCGTTTATTTTATTTGTTATAAATATAACTTTTTTTGTTTTGGAGATTGAGGCACTGTGTTCTGTAGATTGCATCTGGCACTTGACTAGACAGTTGTCAGTGGATAGCAGCGTATGGATGACTTCATTTGGAAGGAAAATAAGCAGCAAGTAGTGGCACTGGTACTACTATACATTAGAGTTTTTAGAAGACCAGTCTGATGTTTGAGGCACTCAGTCATTGGAGTGATGGATGCTGCTACAAAACATTAAGATGGGGTGGTGTCTGATGTCTTGTTCCCTGATTGGATGGTGAGAGAGGAAGACTTTCATTTTGGTTGGAGATTTTGAATCTTTGGAAGAAGTGTGAGTAACCATCTGATTTGCCCATGTCAGCACCTCCAAGAAAAGGAACCAAGTTGCGCCACCCAGCAGAAATAGGATAAAACTACCTTTTTCATTTGGCACATTGCTTCCAGAAAGCCAAAGAAAAACTTGAAGGGAGAAGACTGGGCTCCAAGGCTGGCCACCTTGGAGCCCTCCTGGTGACATCAAGTGTCTGTCTTGGAGAGGCACATTCAACTGTCTTCCCATTTTTCAGCAATATGGGTTTCCTGCTAGCGCACTGGGAAAAGATTATACTTGTGTCCATCCTTCACTCTACCTGATACAATAACAGAGCTGAAAATTGATGACTGAGCAAAGATCTAATGATAAGTAATATACAGTACAGACTTTTTCTTGAGTGATGACCCAAATCAGTTAATTGATCAGTTCCTGAAACAGAGTATCTAATTAGTAAGGAAATGTATATGCTCCTGTATATGTTCTAAAGATTGTCACAGAGTTGCAGGGTGTCTTGTTTTGTAACTGGTTCCAATCAAGATTGCTGTAAAGTAACTTTAAAACTGAATAAGGTACTGTTAACTAGGATTATAGAACAATATACATGTGTCTACCATAGTCAATGGTTTCACACAGCCTTTCAAGTCCTAGGTGTATGTAGACATAAAATGAGACCAAGAGTGCAAGCTTTTTGAACTGCACTCTGTCTGTAGGAGTGTTAGTCAGATCCTAGGACTAATATTGTTAATTAGGAAATAGGTAACAAGGGTTGACTACCATAGATCGATTGGGAGGGAAACTTGCGTGAATTGGCATGTGAATAACTGACCAAATTGTTTTGTGATCTAGCTTTGATTTGTTTTTCCTCTGTTGTGTTAGCAACACCAGAGCTGATAACCAATTGACACAAGTGAGGCCCTGTTCTGAGCAACAATTAGTCATAAAATCTAAAAAAAGTCACCAATATAGTGACTGAATATAAGAATTATTTTTCTATTGTGGTTATAGCCAAATCATAGTCCAATACCATTTCTTGACTTCTTATATCGTATATTATTATTATTATTATTAGTTGCTGCTGTTAAGGATGTATAATAAAACTAAATTGATCTCTTGAATCCTGTTCTTGTGTTAAGCAATTGAATTTAAAAGAACCCCAAGAAAGGTGGTACACATACTCCATTAAGCAGTTGCTTAACTAGGTTCGTTTTATATCCTATCTTTCTTACAGTAGATAATGAGACAGAAATTGTCTCTTGGCCTAAGGAGACATCTCTTAATTTGTATCTAGTAGATAGGAGAGTGAAAGCTGTTGTAGCCCCTCATGCCAGAAGGCTCTGGGGTTAGCTTGTCAGCTCCATACTGAATGTAGTTTGTATGGGCTGTTTGTGTGAGTAGGTAGCTTATACTGGAAATAGGACAGTACAGGGGGAGTAATTTATGTCTTTGCAACCTTTGTGTGAGGCAAAGGTGGTTCCCTCCCCCCGGCAGTACTTAGCTATTCCTGAGAGCTTGCTGTAGATGGGAGATAGATTACATTTTCCTATTGTTCCATGTGGTGTAAATATGGTATATTTAAGGCTCTACTTGAATTGCAGGATGATTGTCAAAATATTGCGGCTGAATTGCAGGCAAGCCATGGAAAAGTAATAATAGACCTTATTTGCAGTAATGAAGTCCACTATTACTTTTATGCGATTTTCCACTGTCAGCATCCACTTCCAAAAATGCAGTGGAACCCTAATATTGCAATTTTGCTAGTTAAGGAGGGCCTTGTATTTAATGTTTAATATTTAATATTCAATGTACAAGATTCCAACATTTAAACCCAATGCTTCCTTCAGCCAGAGCAGATCAACTACAGTTTATAAATACAGCTGAAGAGCACAGGGTTTATAAATTGCACCTGACCCCTGGCTGGCTTGGGAGTTAAGATTGTTACATGTGGAGTTTATAAACTCCACAGAATTTAATAATAAACTAAACTCCACTTAATGGAATGTAAAGTCTGGAACATGGACTTTTGAAGGGTTTATTAAATCTGGTAAAGAGCCCAATCCTACTTGGACCCCTTCTTCAGACCTCTGATTCTTCATACAATGCGCAGTCAACCTGTGGAATGCTTTGTCAGGGAATATTGTGAAAGCCAAGACTATAACAAGGTTCAAAAAAGAACTAGATACATTTATGGAGGATAGGTCCATCAATGGCAATTATCCAGGATGGGCAGGGATGCTCTGAAGTGTCCCTAGCCTCTGTTTGCCAGAAGCTGGGAATGGGTGACAGGGGATGAATCACTTGATTATCTGTTCTGTTCATTCCCTCTGAAGCACTTGGCATTGGCCACTGCGGGAAGACAGGATACTGGGCTAGATGGAACATTGGTCTGACCCACCATGGCTGTTCTTTTGTTCGTATGATCTTATTCTGCTCAGAGCCCTTCTTGTATCTGGACACATCCCCTCTATTGTGCCAACCTTCCTTTTCACTCCCCCATAAGAGCTCCCAGATAACAATGTCCATGTAACCTAGGTGCTTAATAGGAAAATATCTCTTAAAGAGATCTATGGGGGTAGGAATGAGTTGTCTGGTTCATTGTTGCTACGCAGATGCACAATTAGCTCTCCACACCCAGAACTTTCTGGAATTGGGTGTGGTAGTTTTGGGTATGCTCAATAAGTTCCCTGTAGCTGGACTCAGACTCCATGAGGGCAAGCAGTCATGGCAGCTGCTTTACAAAAGGCCATGTGCCCTGTATGGGCTGGGAGAAACTGAATCCAGGAGCAGAAAGCAGGCTGTTTCCCCCGTAACTCTGAAGGGTTTTGCTGCGGGGTTCTTTTATCTACATACTTAAAGTAAGTGGTTGGTTAATTAGTTAGCTGACTAGCTAACTGAGTGATTTCAGCAGAGGAAGAGTCTGCATGGATTTCAGTTGGCAGTTTCTACAAGCAAAAGGAAATACGATATTGTCGCAGTGCTTTATACTCAGCAGACTGTACAGATTTTGGTGATAAAAGACTAACTCAGACTTGGGTGCACTCAACCTTTGCTTTTGGGAACTCTGAGTTAGTTCTCACGGCATTTCTGTGGAGACTGACCTGTTTAGATTTAATTTGTGTATAACTGAAGATAATATATGTGGATTATAAAGTAGCCATGTTATGTTGTAACACTTAAGTTATTTGTGTTGCTTTATCATTATAAGATTATGTAAAGTTGCTACTTAATTTAATTAATTAATCTTTTTGGAGTTGATTGTGTTGACCCTATGCATTCATTGCTGAAAATCCTCAGTGACTGAATTCAGGGTCTCCATGTGCTTTGCTATGGGAATAGGAGGGTTTTAGGCACTAGGAGAAGGGCAGTGAAGTAAACTCTAGCCCATCCAAAGGTTACCCCTGCATCTGCTGAAGTCTGTGTATCAGCGCTTCTGGACTTGCATATGGAGATTAAATGTCCGTGACTGGGGGATGTGAACTAACTCGCAATTGATTTATGACATGAGGGATAGAGGACAAAAATCTAGCTTACAGTGGAAACGCTCTTAAAAACTTAACTATGGATTTGCTTCTCCATCTGAGAAAAGTATTCAGTGGAGTGTAGACTCCTGGATGCAAAGCACATCACAATTGTAAGATGCATGCAGCCCGTCTGGGCAGGAATAGACTGATCTGAAGCAATTTTTCCTCTCTCAAATACTCAGGCATGCTGATCATCCAGGTCTGGTTGCTGATCTAAGGTCATTCAGCACCAAGTTCAGAACAGCCCACAAAGCACCTTATAGAGCTGCCCAGCCCGGGGTATCACCCTGGAGTACTTGAATGAGTTGAATGAACCAGTTGTTCTGAGGGGGCAGCCATTGCAAAGCACCGGACTGCTTAGTACACCTTAACAGTAGCAGAACCCCATCGAATAGTCCAGCAAACCATAGCAAAGCACAGCCATTACGTAGGGAGCATAAGTGTGTTAACCTAGGAGACGCCATGTCACCACTAGTCTTCATCAAGCTACTTGTCAGTAGAGCAGGTTGAGAATTTTTGAGAGATGTGTGATTTCGGTGGAAAATGCCAATTTGTGGAGATGTATTAGTTCAGAGAAAACTTTCTCAGGTTGGGACAAGAGAGAGAGGGCCCAGAATACCCATAACCTGATGACTAGGGTACTCACTTCGGATGTGTAAGGCCCAGGTTCAAGCCGCTGCTCCCAATCAATACCCTGGTCAATTGGCTATTGGGATGGTCTCGCTCATGTTTGTTTGGATCAGAATGAAAACAAATTTCAACATTTCAGAATCTTTCATGAAACACAAACGCTGTTTTGCAGACAGTCCTACTTGAAAGCCACAAAATGCAGAAAAGGGTAATGAACTCGTATAAAGTGAAGGAAAGTTACAGTGCCCCATCTAGGCTGAAAGCTGGCATAATCCCTGGTGGGCTTGTACAATAACTGCGAAGGTTGGCCTAGGTTTGGGAGGGGAAAGGTACCACTAGTTTTTTTCAGAAACTATTTTGGTTGTAAAGAAAACCTGCTACCTTGTCATAAAATCCAAAAAAGTTAAGTGCTGTCAAGAAGTAATAGGAGAGGTAAAATAATGATTGGTTCTAGTTATTAAAAAACACATAAAACAAACATTCAGCAATGCAAGGTTTGTGGTTACATGGGGACTATAAATCGTTGAACCAGCCAAATGGAAATTTTGATTAGAGAATAGATTTCAGTGCTCACCATAAAAGCAGCTGCAATTTTGTTAGAGGGTAGCGCAGAGCTAGATGTACTACTAATAAAAATTAAACATAGATATCAGTGTGCTTTCTGTCTACGTGCTTTTCTAGGCTCATCATCACGTGGTTTCAGCATGCTTAGATTTATGTGCTTAGACAGCTCAGGAACGAGTAAAAGTCAATAATTGCAAAAGCACCAGAAACAGAAGTTGTTATTACTAATGGAAAATTAAAGTAGATTTTTTTTTTGAGGAAATGTCTTTCTGATCTCCTGGGACATTTATCTCCCAGTGCCCATGTGGAGTTAATTCAAGATGGTTTTGTATGTACATTATTATTTAAGACTGCCACAGCTATAATTATAAACATGCAGGACATTAGAAGCAGTCTGTGGATGCTAAAATTTCTGCAATAGCTCAGTGATGGTATGTTTCACAAGTGATGGAACATCTCCTATTCTGTAACATTTCTAACTAGAGCTGTAATGCTCACATGCCTTTTAATAGCACAAAATATGAACTTCTCCTATATATATATAAAAAAAAAAACCTATGTAGTGCTTTACAAACACTACCTATGTCATCTTCACGTAAAATCCTTGTTGACTTGATTTCAGCACCTATAAAAAGAAATTATCTACTTTTTTCCCCATGCAAACCCATCACTCAAGAAGTTAATTATCCTACAGTCTGTTCCTTGCAAGTTTGGAATCACTTACCTGAAAAATCTTGCTCCTGAAGCACTAAAATCAAAGCCAAAGCCCAAATGAAAAGCATGGTTTTGAAGCCTCCAAGCTCTGTCTGGGGATGTCTCTCTTAGTCCGGGAGGAGAGGAGCAATGCAGAGTCCCTCCTCCGTTTACACAGCCTCCCAGTCCAGGCTTTTGTGCTGAGGTTTAGCCAGAGCTGGGAGGAAATACTCCAAGGCTGAGCCAAGATTCTTAAATTGATCTCTTTCCTTCCTCTTTTTAAAAACACCCTTCAAACTCCACAAAGGGTCCAGTTAACCAAGCAAATTGGCTGCAGTCCAAGCTTCCCAAACCTTTAACTCTTGTATTTATTTATATTGAGAATGAATGGAATGTGTTGAAGAGCTTCGAATCCTGACTATAGGCAAATGAGGCAAGAAAAAGAGGGGGCTGATCTGCCTGGGATCCTGAGACAGAAGTGGGTGTGTGCATGTTTAGTCCTCCTTTAGGAGTCAGTCTAGGGTGGGGATATTGAGGGTGAACATTTAAGAACATAATGGCTTTCAGCATATGATCTAACAGGTTTTATTTTTTTTAAATCCATAAATCTTCCTGGCAGTAAAATTCTTTCTTTTTAAAGATATTGGCTAGTGTCTAAATGTCTTTTAGACAGCTGAAAATTCTACTGGATTAAATAGTATTGGATTACAGGTGGTAATAATATCTAGCTCTTGTGTAGGGCTTTTCATCCATAGATCTCAAAGAACTTTACAAAGGTTATCATTACCCCATTTTACAGACAGAGGCACAGAGGGGAAATGACTTGCCCAAAATCAACCAGTAGGCCGGTGGCAGACCCCAGGTTTTCTGAATCCCTGACCAGTGCTCTTGCCAACACTGCCTCTATTAGTAGTTGTTCTTTCTGCCTAATGTCTTAAAAATACTGCTGGACCTAATTTGGGGCTCACCGCATTGAATTTTCAGTTTTGCAGCCGTCTTAAATACTAACCTAAATCATGATATTTGTCTTTGATATTGTCATGCATGAAAATTTCAGTGCCAAGGAAGGCTTGTCTTGAAGACTTGGTTATCTTTTAACAGGATCACAACTAACTGTTACCAAACATATATTTTTGTCAAATGGGGCTAGCCTGTATCGGCTGGGCCAGTGATTAGTGTATGGGACTATGGTTTGGGTTCAGCTGGGCTCTAATCTGGACTCTGCCACAGAATTCCTGTGTAACTTTGAGCACATCACTTTAAACCCTCTATCACTCAGATTCCAACTGCAAAGTGGAAACAAAATACTACTTTACCTCACAGGACCGGGAAGCTTACTTAATGTTTGTAAAGTGCGTTGCGATTCTTGGAAAAGGGGGATATGTACAAGTAAAGCATTATTCTTTGTTGAAGGAAAATGAACACACGGGAAAAAAATTACAAAAGCCACTTCAGCGAAGAGTGGCTATGATAACATAACATCTGTTCTGGGTGGGACCCACTGAAAATCCTGTTGTCATACTGAGCCTGCAGAGTTAGTATTTTTCTTGGATGCTTTTCAGGATGGTAGAATAAAATGCAGTAGATTTTGATATGAAAGAATGAAGGAAGGATGTATACGCGACTAAAAAGGGTGTATTTCCACTTACAATCAACGTTGCTTAATTTTAAGGAAAAGTCATCTTGATCTCTTAATTAATGTTTATGTCAAACAGTTGATGAAATTCAAATAGTGACTCACAGTTAGTAAGGTTTCAGGGTAGCAGCCGTGTTAGTCTGTATCCTCAAAAAAAACAGGAGTACTTGTGGCACCTTAGAGACTGACAAATTTATTAGAGCATAAGCTTTCGTGGGCTACAACCCACGCATCCGAAGAAGTGGGCTGTAGCCCACGAAAGCTTATGCTCTAATAAATTTGTTAGTCTCTAAGGTGCCACAAGTACGCCTGTTCTTTTCACAGTTAGTAAGTGACATGTATTCTCTATCCTTTGCTTTTAATAGTGAACAAGAAAAAGAACTGATAGGAATAATTTTTTTTTTTCATTTTCAGCTGATGCAGCCTCATGGCAGATAGAAAAAATTGTCTGGGGCATAATTTCGGGGAGGGGAGGTGCAAGGTGGAAGTTTTGCCTAGGTGCAAAATATCCTTGCACCGGCCCTGAGTCTACTCCATGCTCACCTGCAGTGCACAAGGGAAATCTGTGTGGATCCTGCTGCCTTGCACTAGAAATTACCTAGCCCGCTTTAATCTACCCCACTTTGATGTGGTATAAGCCAGGTGGTGCTGTTGTACATAATCTTACAAATGCTCTTTCTTAGCATGCACACAAATTTTTACTCTGAAGAAATGCTGCCTTTAGTTTTGTTATGCTGATGTCCTTTGAGAGATGCTGTTGCAGACAGTGGAGAGTTTGGTCTCTCTCATTTGCTGTATTTGAGGTCAATTCTTGGGACCGAGCAGCTGAACTATACAATATTGCTAGGTGGTCTCTCTCTCGATCTCTCTTGTTGAAGCTGTTCCACTTTGTATAATAGTGATTTTATAGTCCGGTGGTTAGGGCACTCTCCTATCTACACCTGGCTTGAGAATCGTGCGGAATCTTAGACATAAGAGAGGCATCTGGGAGCTAGGAGTGAGGCAGCAGTGTGATGCGCAGTGGCAGAAATTTAGGCACTTAAGGAATATTTACAGAGGAAATTTAGGCATTCTGTGAGTTTAGGTGTCTGCAGAGTTAGGTGGCCACCAAGCAGGGATTTTGTGGATTGCAGTTGTCCCTAAAACTGGCTAGCACCCAAGACTCTTTACAGATCTAGGCCTTAGAACAAAAATACAGGCAAAGAGCACGTAATTAGCAACAAAGTGACTTACTAGATAAAAAAGCACAGCACATACATGACTAAGCTGATTAAGTAAATTCTTCAACAGAAGAGTGGAAGGAAGTTTTTGGAACAGAGAAAACAGAATGTTACAGATGCAGTTCTCTGGAAAGTAAGCTACTAATTACCATTCTCCAGTGTATTCATTTTGGCAATGGCATAACATGAGAAACTAATTAGATCATGTGAATATGGGTTTGTACAAAATCCAGCTGTTGTGAAGTTCCCAACATACCACTGGCCAATGATGTTTGCATAAACCTTTTCTCTCTCTCTTTCACTTGAACAAGTCCAATGCTTGGTAAAAGAAGGAAATAAATGCTCAATGATATTGCTGAGTTGTAGGGAGGAGGAATGAAGTAAAGAGGGGACATCTGTAGGCAGATTTTGTACTGCAATGAGAGAAACATCAGTAGCGTTCCTGGGTCTGATCTCTTGTAAAAGGGCTGACTGAAGTTAGGGTTGGGCATGTCCTGGGCAAGGATTTTGTCTGATGTGGAGTCCCCTATGACCAGGGAAGGAGATGCAGTGATAGGCTTCAAAGGGAAATCACCCCAGGAACAGAAATGTTGTGGCAACGTCTAGGGAAAGAAAAGCATCCTTCACTAGAGAGAAGGGGGTGAAGTACAATGAGCTTTCTCCTGAGCTGATATGGATAAAAGCTATTTCATCACTAGGAGGAGATCATTTTGCTGATCAAACCAAGGAGACATGCCTATAGGTACTCTGAGAATTGTCTCCCCTCCCCCATCTAAACTTAGCTAATGGTGGTTGGCTGGTAATGACCAGAAGTTATCAAAGCGGTTTGTATGTAAAATGAGGGGTTTTGTTCTGGATCCATTCCAGTGTGCACTAGATAGGTCTCACTGGACACCTGTCCCCCTTTGTTGGCATCTGCAGGCAAGAGATTGCGGGTTGAATAGACATGGAAACTAAACTGACCTTTTGCCTTCAGGGGTGGGTCCCTCCAGGGCACCATTGCAACCCATGGGATGATCTTTGTGGGGGAAGTTTGCATTGCTGCTACTGTAACCTGTTCTGGGAATAAGTAAAGGTCCGAGGACCAGAGATTTCACCAGCGCTAAACTCACCTTAACACTTAGAATGTCACACAAACTGTTCCTCTTATCTGCTAATTTTTGTATGAAAATATATATAATAGGCCAATGAGAGAGGGTGGGAAACCCCCAGGTACAAAGCACAGAAATATAAGAAGTGCTTTATTTTTCAGTCCTTACTTTAAGAAATGAACACGAATGGGAAAACCGTTCAGATCCTCTGAAAAGATGAAAGAACTTCCAGTCTAATTACAAAGAAAAAGAGTGAATAAAAAGACACCGACTACAATTCAGACGGGGCAGTCAGTATTTGCCTAATCAAGGGTCATGTTGGCAGCCATACACATTTGTTTTCTAAGCAGCAGGAATGCGGCATCCTAGCACCTGCAGTCTCCAGTGAAGACATATTCTACATGAGAGCACTTTGATCAACATTGCAAGATTCTGTGGGCTAAAGCCTGCGTTGTGAGTGCCTTCACATTACAGCCTGCTAGACAGTATCACTGTCATAAGCAGCAATATAGCAGTTGAACTGAACTAGTGTTGTTGTCTACTATCTATACTTTGCGCATGAAGCTTTACATCATTTCAATAAAGCTCTCTATTTTCTGACACTGAAGTACAACTCTGCAGATGACAGTAGAGAGACAAGGTGGGTGAGGCAATATCTTTTATTGAGCCAACTTGTGTTGGTGAAGGAGACAAACTTTCGTGCTTACAGAGCTCTTTGAATCTGAAGAAGAGCTCAATGTAAGTTCAAAAGCTTGTCTCTCTTGCCAACAGAAGTTAGTCCAATAAAAGATACCATCTCACCCACCTTATCTCTAATAGCCTGGGACCAACATGACTACACCAACAGCTGACAGTGTGGAAATAAGCAAAAAAACAAATGGTTACATAATGTATTGCCGAGAATAACTGCATGCATAACGGTATACACACATACTGTCACAGGGACAAAGAGAGAAATCTTAGGATAATGTAGCAGACCTCTTTGGAGCCAGCCCCCTTTAGAACAATACATTTTGTACTGTGTTGAAAGCCAGCAGTGAGTCAGTAATTGGAAATGTTGCTCCTAGGTCTTCTTGGTGCCAATACAATCTAGCTTAGTGTATTTGCCAAAACTGGCTAAGAATCTAATGATGACTCCAAGCTGTGTGCAGCAGTTGCTTCAGAGTTTTGTGAGTAATCAACTAGGTGGGCCGGGAAACTGACAGGAAAATAGAGGGTTCAAGTGGAAAACAATTGAGTAATATTGTCACTTTGCATTTTTAACCAGCCTCAGACTGAGGATCTCAGCGCTTTATGAAGCCTCATTAGGACGCAGAACACCCCTGTGAAATATTACACTGCTCTACAGCCAAAATGCTTCTGAAATACATGTAGTCAAACTTTACTAATTCTGGGTCACTGAGAACGAAAATGATGCTTAAAATTGTTGATTGGCTCTAGTTTTTAAGATATGTTATTGGGTCAGTATATACGACCCTTGACTTGGGAATGGCGGAGGATAAGTGAGTTATAAAGGGAAGGGATCTCAATTTAAACCAGAAATGACTAAAATACATCTTTGACTGGATCTATGAATAAATCTATGACTGGGTTTGGACAGTATTTGCTTTTTAGGCAAAACAATGAATGATGCAATCTGAAGCTGGTATTGCGTCATACATGATATGAATTGCATCGTGTTATTCCTAGAAGTCATGGGTGATGCAATCATAACGAAGCTTACATCACTCTGCTGAACAAATTGCCCTATATCAGCTCTAGAAATCATCCAGTGTCGTGCTCTCTTATTTGTCAGTGTTTGATTTTGCAAAGGGACACATTTCTGTTTAGCCAAAGTGAGCAGAGATGCCTCGTACTTGTGTGAACAGTGCATATAACTTCTGCTATGTTTGTGGTGAAGTGACTTTTGCATCACAAAAGCGCAATATAACCACTATGGTTAAGAAAGCCTATCACCTTTATTTTGGCTGCAAAATTGGAGATCCGGACAAGAGGTGGGCCCCACACACATGCTGCAACACTTGTGCAACAAATCTTCGCCAGTGGTTGACCAGGAAAAGGAAATCTATGCCTTTTGCAGTGCCAATGATTTGGAGAGAGCCAACAGATCATACCAGCAATTGTTACTTCTGCATGGTGCCTCCAGTTGGGAAAGGTGTGTCAAAGAAGAAAAAGTGGACTGTGCGTTATCCAAACATTCCATCAGCTATATGCCCAGTACCCCACGGAGAAGGACTGCCGGTTCCTGATGCACCTGAATCATTCTCACTTGAGTCAGACGAGGAAGAGGATGAAACTTCTGGTCCTGAACCGTCAATGTCACAGGACCCACATTTTCTCCCATCCTCCTCCTCTGAACCACACCTCATAACACAAGGTGAACTGAATGACCTTGTCAGGGATTTGGAACTACCCAAGAGTAAGGCAGAGCTGTTGGGCTCCAGACTACAGCAGTGGAATCTCCTGGCAGGTGATGTTAGGGTTTCCATGTTCCGTGACCGTCAAAAGGATCTTGTCCCATTCTTCTTCATGGAAGGTGATCTTGTAGCCTGCAACAACATCGATGGTGTGATGGCAGCCCTCCACATCGTTCATGATCCAGATGAGTGGAGACTGTTCATTGATTCATGGAAGACGAGTCTTAAAGCTGTTTTACTGCATAATGGCAATGTTTTGCCATCAATTCCAGTTGGTCATGCAGTCCATATGAAGGAAACCTATGACAACATGAAACAACTTTTGAGGTGCATAAACTATGACCAACATCAGTGGCAGCTTTGTGGCGATTTGAAGGTTTTTGCTCTCTTGCTTGGTCTGGAGACTGGATACACAAAGTACTGCTGTTTTCTCTGCGAATGGGATAGTCGTGCAAGAGATTCCCACTACATCAAGAAAGATTGGCCACTCTGACAGTCATTGGAGTCTGGAAGGAAAAGTGTTTAGCATCCACCACTTGTTGAATCAAGGAAAATTTTGTTACCACCCTTACACATCAAGCTGGGTCTGATGAAGAACTTTGTCAAGGCCATTGACAAAACACAAGCAGCTTTCAAGTACCTCCGTGGAAAATTTCCAAGGTTAAGTGAAGCTAAGATAAAGGAAGGTGTCTTTGTTGGTCCTCAGATTCGTGAACTTCTTCGAGATGATGCATTTGACCATGCACTGCGTGGCAAGGAAAAGACGGCATGGAAAGTCTTCCAGTTAGTGGCAATAAATTTTCTTGGAAACAACAAGGCAGACAACTACAGGTTGTTGGTGGAAAACCTCCTCAAGGCATACAAAAGCCTTGGTTGCAACATGTCACTAAAGATATATTTTTTGCACTCTCATCTAGATTTTTTTCCACCGAACTGCAGAACAGTGAGCGATGAGCACGGCGAGCGATTTCACCAGGACATAGCGTTTCTCCATTGTTGCAATCAGGGCAAATGGAGCCCATCAATGCTTGCAGACTATTGCTGGACAGTGACAAGAGATGCTCCATTTAATGAATACAAGAGACAAGCCAAGAAGCGCCGAGTAGACACTGAATAGGACTAAACTATGTACATAATAGTTTTTTGCCTTTTGTTTCATAATAAATTTGATTTATATAACCCTTTTGCTGATTTTTAAAGTGTTACATAAACAGGACAGGTGAAATATTATCATGTAAAGCAACCATAAACACATGAAAAGACCTAGATTTACAATTTATGATTTAAACTCTACTATCTACACAATATACATAGACATAAAATGTAAAAACTTAAATATCTTAGAAACAGTAGCCAATCAGTTGTTTTAATTGTCATATTTGAATTCAGCACATCAAAATACATAATAAATAGCACATTTTATCTCTGAAGCAGACGACTTCTCAAAAATTGTAGACCAGTGTTATCGGTATCAGTGAATATTAGTTATACCTACATCAGAGAGGGGTAAACTTAGGTCTGGAGAACTTGACTTAACTAAGGTCTAAATGACTGAAGCAGAAGTAGAATTTGTGAGTTCCAGTCCCCTGTTCTAAGCATGCTGCTTACTAAATATAAAGAATATTTTCTATTAAATAGACTGCACCCGTTTGTTACACACTTCCTGTATAATACAACTTTAGATCATACAAGAGTGCGACCCGTCACTAATGTGGAGTATTCCAGGGTTACCAAATGGTAAAATGGATCCATGGCATTTCATACTGCAGAAAAACTAGTCAGGGAATTATCTGAGTAACCCAGAAATCAGGATTAGATTGCTAGGGTCTTTGGCAGGTTAGCTTTGTAAATTGCACTTGTCAAAGTGGAAAACAACTGAAAGTGCAGGAAGAACCTTTTTCATCACAAGAATGAGAAATTGATTGCTGAGAGAGGCTTAGGTGACTGTAGGACATGCATACAGCAAGTTAAGGTTCTCTTGCTGTGGAGGAAGGGAAGTCGTGTTGTCAAATACCAATGAGACTGAGCACTGTATTACTTTGCATTTTATAGCAGTTGCCATGAGTGTATTAAGCCTCACAACATAGATAACACTTAACACGTGGGGAAACTGAGGTGCAGGATATCATACAAACTTATCCAAGGCCATTTAGCTGGTTAGATGTAGAATTGGGAATAGAACCTGAATCTGACTCCTAAATTGGACTCTAACCATTGGCCTATGCTCCCTTTTCCATAGTTACAGGAGGTCACAGACTGATTCAGAAAAGGGAATGTCTTGCCAAAGGGAGGGACCAAATGAGCCATTTCAATGAAAATGTGCATAGTGAATAAAAGACACCTCCAATGCTCCCTCATGTTCCTGCTATGTTACCTGTAATGTTCCAGTAGCATTTTTTAAGAGGCAGAAACCAGCAGAAAAGGGGTTAATTTTTACCCATCTTCTGATAACATACAGCGAGCACATGTCATGTTTCAGGTGGCATATAACAGAAGCAAGCAATGAATCCTTTAAAATAGGTAGTAGGAGACATGTTAGCCATATTGTTGTAGCTGTGGTGGTTGCAGTATGTGAGAGAGACCAGGTGGGTGAGGTAATATCTTTAATTGGATCAACTTCTGTTAGTAAGAGAGACAAGCTTATGAGCTTTGCAGAGCTCTTCAATTCTGGGGAAGGTAACCAGAATGTCCAAGCTAAATGCAAGATATGACAGATTAAGTACAGGCAAGGGCTTCACGTGTGCTGTAGAACACCATGTAAAGTGAAGTGGGAAATTTTCACAAAGTGATCCCTTCATATCTGACCTCTCAGTCTTTGTCCTCAAAGGAAACCTGCACAATGCCTTCAAAGGACAAGCCTGGGAACTTCAGTTCATAACTTTGCTGAGCAGAGAATGTGAGTGTCTGATATTTTCTTAGTTACGTAGTTAATCACATAAGGGCTCCTGACCAGCATTGGCACGTAGAATAAGCCTAAAATTGTCAAACGAGAGCTGGCTGATCATACAGCACTGGCTTCTCCTTATTTCCAGCCACAAACCTGCATGAAAAGGCATTTAAATACTTTCCCAAAGACTATTTCTCGGAAACAACTGCCACATTTGCCACACAGATGGTTTGTGATCATGAGTAGAAATGCAGATAGCCATGAAACTCTCTATTAAAATGTGGTCCACAGCATAAAAAAACTTGACACACTTTAAACTACCTAATAAAAGATCTAAATTAGCAGGAGCCAAGGCTTTGGTTCATGTTGTTAGGAGCTAGATGCATAATCTGAATTATGATCCTCCCTCCGTCCTTTTCTCTTGAGGTTTCTTTCTAAAAAAGACAATGTATTTCTTAAGATGCACTAATCATTACAGAAATATACACCAGTTCTTTACGATTTCAAGTATAGATGGTTCTGCCAGGGACACAGTGGTGATTCCAATAAATGCTGAAATTGAAATGAACAAATAATTACTAAGATTAAGGAAGTGAAATAAAGCGAGGGCTTTCATGTGAAGCTCTGCATTATTTAGAATGCTAGATGCTGCTTATAATGTGAAGTTTTGGTACATCAATTATAGTTTTACGATAACACTAGTTTCGTACATACGCTGATAAAATATTTGTGTGGCAGCATTTTGCCAAAACAAAGTTAAATGTACAGATGTCCTCACATGGTCCTGTGTGGCTAATTTTATGGGTCTTAAATGTAGAACCCCCCCATTGGAATTCAGTGGAAGGTACACACAGACCTAGTTGTTGTGGCTTCACCTATTTATCAGTAGTTATTTTGCATTAATATCTATGGACGCTGCTGTGACCCAAATAGTAATTCAAGGGCATTCATAACTCTTTAAAAATGTTTGTGATATTTACTTAGAAAGCTAATGCACTTCTAAGGTCACTTACTAACATTGCCACTGAGGAAAGCTGATACAGAGAATTCCCAGAGCACTAAATATTATACAGATTGGAAGATAAAATACACAGGAGAGAACCGGGGAGCTAATTGATTATGCTCAAGAAATGAAGAGTCAGGATAGGAGAAGAGGAGGTGATACGAATTGTAATAAGCCTATGAATAATTTCAAGGAAGGAATATACACTCTCTCTCTCTCTCTCTGTCTCTCAAATAAGGAAGGGAACTCTTTTTCACCTCAAAAGATGGTAAGACAAGAAGCAATGGTCTGAAGTTAAAAAAGGAAAATGTGGTAGACTAGGCAGTAGAAAATGTTCTGCCCCATGTGGGTAACTGGGTATTGTAAGACTGGGCAGTGGGGGGGCACCATATTTCCTTCCTGGAAATAGTCCGTATAAGGGGCCTGATCTTTCAGCCTTTATGAAGTTAGCAGGAGATCTGACTGCACGAAGGCTGCAAGATCTGATCCTAGACTAGTTAACTCATGAGTGGGAATGATTATAGAGAGCAGACCAACCAAAAAGCAAGGTGGATAGTGGGTAGCAATGAGATTAAAGGATCCAGGTAAACTATTTTTTTTTAACCCAAGAGCTATGATCCGGAAACTTGCACAGGTAGTCCACTTACCCGATCTTGCTCATTTCTTAGTCTGATTCTGGTACTGTACTTATAGGTTACCTATTTCTTAGGTTTATTTCCTGTTTGTGTACATTTTTGTCAGGGTCCCTTCATTATTGTTATTGGCCTATGTGCCAAATAGGCATACATTTTGCACAGCTGTTCCCCCACCCCAATTCAGACATTTGGTTTATTTCAGTGTTGCCACAGTTGCACCAACAGAAAATGAGGCCTGCCTGGCATTGGGCCAACCAAGTTGATTTTAAGCACAGCTTGAACTGTGATTCAAAGCTAAGTGTTTTAATCAGACACATCAGGAGGATAGGAAAGAGGATTTAGATCAATGAGAGTCTAGAACAGGGTAAGAGACTTTGAACCATTAAGTACTTTACCTTGAGACTACTAGTGCTGACTGGAAAGCAAAGAGTTTAGTGTTCCATTTCCAAATCCGCCCTGATGTATTGTCTAACACTGAGCCAAAACATTTATTTGCTTTCAGCAAAGTGCACAATCATTCATGGTTTCTGTTGTCACATCTAAGCAGCAATGCATCATAAATGAAGGCTTTTTGAGCTCTTATCAACACAACACAACACATCACATAACTAAGGCCTTGGCTACACTTGCGAGTTACAGCGCTGTAAAGGCTCCCCCAGTGCTATAACTCACTCCCCGTCCACACTGGCAAGGCATTTGCAGCGCTGTATCTCCGTGGTTGCAGCGCTGCATGTACTCCACCTCTTTGAGAGGAATAGCAAGTGCAGCACTGCCGCTGCAGCGCCAGTGTGGCCGCCCAATGCGCTGTGAATGGCCTCCAGAATTATTCGGCAGTAGCCACTCTGGTCAAACTCTACTGCCCTGGCCTCAGGTAACCAACCATGTGACCGACCCTTTATATTCCCCGGGAATTTTAAAAATCCCCTTCCTGTTTGCTCAGCCCGGTGTGGTGTGGAGTGCTACCAGCGAATCTTTCCAGGTGACCATGCCTCCATGCGCCAAGCGAGCCCCAGCATGGAGCAATAGCGAGTTGCTGGATCTCATCAGTGTTTGGGGGAGGAAGCTGTCCAGTCCCAGCTGTGCTCCAGCCGTAGGAATTACGATACCTTCGGGAAGGTATCAAAGGACATGATGGAAAGGGCCATGACCGGGACGCCCTGCAGTGCAGGATTAAAGTGAAGGAGCTGCGGAGTGCCTACCGCAAAGCCCGCGACGCAAACGGCCACTTGGGTGCTCCCCCCGCGACCTGCCGATTCTACAAAGAGCTGGATGCGATACTTGGGGTTAACCCCACCTCCACTCCAAGCACCACCATGGACACTTCAGAGCTGGTGTGGGGGCGGGGAGGAGGAGGAAAACGGGAGTGATGGTGGTGGGCCGGATGGAGACACCCCGGAATCCCTGGAGCCATGCAGCCAGCAGCTCTTCTCAAGCAAGGAGGAAGGTAGCCAGTCGCAGCGGCTGGTACTTGGTGGAGGACAAACAGAAGAGCACGTTCCCGGTAAGCAGTTTTTTTTCGGGAAGGAATTTTTTCGGTGCGGGCTCTTTGGGAGAGGAGGGTTAGGCATGCATGCCTAGATGCGGAATAGTGCATTGATGTGGTTTATCACATCGCGGTAATCGGCCTCGGTAATCTCTTTGAATGTCTCATCCAGAACGTGAGCAATGCACTTGTGCAGGTTTATCGGGAGAGCCACCGTGGTCCTTGTCCCAGCCAGGCTAACGTGTCCGCGCCACTGTGCCGTGAGGGGCAGGGAGACCATTGCTGCACAGAGGCAAGCTGCATATGGGCCAGGATGGAAGCCGCATTGCAGTAGAAGACCCTCCCTTGCTTCCCAGGTCACCCTCAGCAGCGAGATATCGTCCAGGACGAATTCCTGTGGAAAATGTTGGGACAGTGTTCAGTGTAGGTGCCCCCTGAAGCTGTTGGCTCTCCCCGACGCACAGAAACCCAGAGGACAGTGCAGCCCTGAAACAATCAGTCCCCATTACTCACCATTTTGAGGCTCCCATGGGATATGTGTGCTCTGTTTCGGACGGGAAAATTATGCTATTGTGTAGACCCTGTGTGTTTTCTACTCCTTAAGTGCGGGGGGAATCATTACTTTGTCTGGTATAAACAATGCTGCCTCTGTTAAATGTTGCGTTTTGCCTATACAGCTGCATCAACCTTGAGACCTCAGCCGTCCCTCTTATCGCCTGCTCAGAGACTGCAAAGACTCAGGAAGAGACCGCGAAAAAGCAAAGAAGACATGCTGCAAGAAGTGATGTGGCAATCTATTAAAGAGAATGAGAAAGCACAGGACGGGAGGGAGAGAGAAAGCAGGATCCGCCAGGAAAACGCAGCGCACCGGCGGCAAAGCACCGCGCACCAGCAGCAAAGCACTGATAGGCTCATAAGCATCCTGAAGCACCAAGCAGACGCTGTCCAGGAGCTGGTAGCCATGCAGAAAGAGGAGCAGTACTGCAAACGCAAACGCCACCCCCCCTACAGCCCTTGTCCCAAAACTCTTTCCGTTGTGCCCCACTGTCACCTCCAACCCACTTTCCCCAACTTCCGTGTTAAACTGTTCAGGAAGGACAGGCAGGGCAGAAAAGGTGGGGGAGTTGCATTGTATGTAGGAGAGGAGTATGATTGCTCAGAGCTCCGGTATGAAACTGCAGAAAAACCTGAGAGTCTCTGGATTAAGTTTAGAAGTGTGAGCAACAAGGGTGATGTTGTGGTGGGAGTCTGCTATAGACCACCAGACCAGGAGGATGAGGTGGACGAGGCTTTTTTCCGGCAACTAGCACAAGTTACTAGATCACAGGCCCTGGTTCTCATGGGAGACTTTAATCACCCTGATATTTGCTGGGAGAGCAATACAGCAGTGCACAGACAATCCAGGAAGTTTTTGGAAAGTGTAGGGGACAATTTCCTGGTGCAAGTGTTGGAGGAACCAACTAGGTCCAGGGGCAGAGCTCTTCTAGATCTGCTGCTCACAAACCGGGAAGAATTAGCAGGGGAAGCAAAAGTGGATGGGAACCTGGGAGGCAGTGACCATGAGATGGTCGAGTTCAGGATCCGGACACAAGGAAGAAAAGAGAGCAGCAGAATACGGACCCTGGACTTCAGAAAAGCAGACTTTGACTCCCTCAGGGAACTGATGGGCAGGATCCCCTGGGAGAATAACATGAGGGGCAAAGGAGTCCGGGAGAACTGGCTATATTTTAAAGAATCCTTATTGAGGTTGCAGGAAAAAAACATCCCAATGTGTAGAAAGAACAGTAAATATAGCAGGTGACCAGCTTGGTTTAACAGTGAAATCCCTGCTGACCTTAAACACAAAAAAGAAGCTTACAAGAAGTGGAAGATTGGACAAATGACCAGGGAGGAGTATAAAAATATTGCTCAGGCATGCAGGAAATCAGGAAGGCCAAATCACACTTGGAGTTGCAGCTAGCAAGAGATGTTAAGAGTAACAAGAAGGGTTTCTTCAGGTATGTTAGCAACAAGAAGAAAGTCAGGGAAAGTGTGGGCCCCTTACTGAATGAGGGAGGCAACCTAGTAACAGAGGATGTGGAAAAAGCTAATGTACTCAATGAATTTTTTGCCTCTGTCTTCACGAACAAGGTCAGCTCCGAGACTGCTGCACTGGGCAGCACAGTATGGGGAGAAGGTGACCAGCCCTCTGTGGAGAAAGAAGTGGTTCGGGACTATTTAGAAAAACTGGACGAGCACAAGTCCATGGGGCCGGATGCGCTGCATCCGAGGGTGCTAAAGGAGTTAGCAGATGTGATTGCAGAGCCATTGGCCATTATCTTTGAAAACTCATGGCGATCGGGGGAGGTCCCAGAAGACTGGAAAAAGGCTAATGTAGTGCCCATCTTTAAAAAAGGAAAGAAGGAGGATCCATGGAACTACAGGCCAGTCAGCCTCACCTCAGTCCCTGGAAAAATCATGGAGCAGGTCCTCAAGGAATCAATTCTGAAGCACTTGGAAGAGAGGAAAGTGATCAGGAACAGTCAGCATGGATTCACCAAGGGCAAGTCATGCCTGACTAACCTAATTGCCTTCTATGAGGAGATATCTGGGTCTGTGGATGAGGGGAAAGCAGTGGATGTGTTATTCCTTGACTTTAGCAAAGCTTTTGATACGGTCTCCCACAGTATTCTTGCCAGCAAGTTAAAGAAGTATGGGCTGGATGAATGGACTATAAGGTGGATAGAAAGCTAACTAGATTGTCGGGTTCAACGGGTAGTGATCAATGGCTCCATGTCTAGTTGGCAGCCGGTTTCAAGTGGAGTGCCCGAGGGGTCGGTCCTGGGGCCGGTTTTGTTCAATATCTTCATTAATGATCTGGAGGATGGCATGGACTGCACTCTCAGCAAGTTTGCAGATGACACTAAACTGGGAGGAGTGGTAGATACGCTGGAGGGTAGGGGCAGGATACAGAGGGACCTAGACAAATTAGAGGATTGAGCCAAAAGAAACCCAATGAGGTTCAACAAGGACAAGTGCAGAGTCCTGCACTTAGGACAGAAGAATCCCATGCACTGTTACAGACTAGGGACTGAATGGCTAGGAAGCAGTTCTGCAGAAAAGGACCTAGGGGTTACAGTGGACGAGAAGCTGGATATGAGTCAACAGTGTGCCCTTGTTGCCAAGAAGGCTAACGGCATTCTGGGCTGTATAAGTAGGGGCATTGCCAGCAGATCGAGGGACGTGATCATTCCCCTCTATTCAACATTGGTGAGGCCTTATCTGGAGTATTGTGTCCAGTTTTGGGCCTCACACTACAAGAAGGATGTGGAAAAACTGGAAAGAGTCCAGCGGAGGGCCACAAAAATTATTAGGGGGCTGGAGCACATGACTTATGAGGAGAGGCTGAGGGAACTGGGATTGTTTAGTCTGCAGAAGAGAAGAATGAGGGGGGATTTGATAGCTGCTTTCAACTACCTGAAAGGGGGTTCCAAAGAGGATGGATCTAGACTGTTCTCAGTGGTAGCTGATGACAGAAAAAGGAGTAATGGTCTCAAGTTGCAGTTGGGGAGGTTTAGGTTGAATATTAGGAAAAACTTTTTCACTAGGAGGGTGGTGAAGCACTGGAATGGGTTACCTAGGGAGGTGGTGGAATCTCCTTCCTTAGAGGTTTTTAAGGTCAGGCTTGATAAAGCCCTGGCTGGGATGATTTAGTTGGGAATTGGTTCTGCTTTGAGCAGGGGGTTGAACTAGATGACCTCCTGAGGTCCCTTCCAACCCAGATATTCTATGATTCTAAACACCATAAGGAATGCTAGCCACTCTGAACAATTCTAGAATAACCTATGTGTGTCTCTGCTCTCAGGTTTTATTAGGATTTTAGCTCTTTGGCTACATTTGTAAATATACATACATTGTACATAAAGTGAATTTTAAATTTTAATTGAGGTATTGGATTTTAAAAATCAACAATACCTAACTCTTGTATAACAGTTTGAGATCTATGGATTTCAAAGTGCTTTACAAAGGAGGTCAGTATCATTATCCTCATTACACAGATGAGGAAACAAATAGAAGCGCAGTTAATAGAAAATGATAGTAATTCTTGAGCCTTGTGAGTTACGGAATGTGTCACTTCCATTCACAGCTGTTAGAGGAAAAAGACCAGAAAGTGGTGAGAAGAGTCCACTTCCCCCTCCAAGAAGTAGTCTGGCATATCTCAGGGGCTCTGCATGGGGTTCCTCCTGCATGGATGCAATTGCGGGTCTGAGGGCTTTAGACCCTAATTTTGCAAAGACTTAAGCAGGTGCTTAAGTTTAGAAGCCGTGAGTAGTTCTATTGAAATCAATGAGACTACCCATGGTGCATAAGTGTCTGCAGGTAAGGGTGTAAGTATGGACAGAATCGAGATCACATCTTGGTACTCTTTGGACCATGTGTGCAGTACCTTCAGGCCATGATCAGAGTGGGAGGGTGGGATGGGGAGGATGACTCTCCTTTTTACCTAATCCGTAATGGCAGATCACTCTCCAGTATTAGGAGACAATAATTCTGTAAGTGAATTACAAAAGGGGAAAATCTCAATCATCTGTTTACTCTTGTTCCTTTCCTGATGCTCATTCTTCTTGTCTATTTTGGTCTGATTGGTCTTTATTATGCCGCTCTGGCAGGTGTCCCCCAGTGGTGCTGTTACATAGTTTTCTTCTGAGTTCTTTCTTAGTGAGCAAGCAATCAAAAGTGCCATCTTGGAACACAAGCTGTGTTATTGCTAGTTTTTGTTTTGCAAGTTTGTGTGTCAGGGCAAGGGTCCTTGGAGAGGGAGCTGTGAGGTGGCATCAGAGCTTGAGCTCTGATTAGAGTAAATTCTTGGGGCAGAGTTAATTCCTAGTAACTGGACATTAGTTTTGGGCTGTGATTTCTGAAAAATGGGGTTGCCCTGTATGATGATTGACCACCTCTGTTCCAGGACTGACATATATGTAAATAGTGCAAACTAAATATAGAATCTATCTGAGTTACTGATTTCTTCTGTACTGGGAAGCCAACCTGCAAGGCCCCAGCCATCTGCTACCACTCATCTGAGGGACAATGCTGATGTCAGCAAGGGACGTTAGTGTCTGTAAAAGGGGAACAATACATTTAAAGACTGGTGTGGTAGCATAATATAAATTTATTTGTGCATCTCTATCTAGATATCAGTTTCCCTGGTTAGTATCATAATATGTTGGTTCTAAATGATTTGTTAGACATTTCTGTGTATCTGCAGTGCTAGCACTACTGTCTCTACTGCCTGTGTTAAAATGATGTTTTTTGACATTAAGGCAAGCAGAAGCCTCATTTGTGGCATTAAACTACAGGTCACTTTGGTGCACTACTTTCTGGCACCCTCATTTTAGTCCCAAAGTTACCTTCCTTCCACCAAACTGGGAGTTGTTTCACTTTCATTGTTGAATATGGTTTAAATCAGAAATGAACATGAAACCGAAAGTATAAAAATTTACTTACGCTGAAGGAATGAATCCCACAGCAATCAGTTGCCTGCATAAGTAATATTTTTTGGTCCACATTTTGCATCAGATATGTCCATCTTGGCAGTTAGAGAGATGCTTTAGTGCACAACAGTAGATATAGCAGTTGGGTATTATACCTTTAAATGGTGTGTGAGTCCTCTGGTAACCATCACAGTCTATCCTGTTGGAGTCTAGTAGAACCTGACCAGAGACCATAGAGCAGCTTAGTGTGCTGTAAACAGTGAGTAAACGCCGTCCTTTGGTCCCCACTGTGCCTGTGGTTCCTTCACATTGTTTGTTTGTGTAAAGAGCACACAACACCTATTTTTGTCTCTGAATTGTAGGAAGATCTGGAGCAGTGATACTCAGACTGAGGCTCACAAGCCTCAAATGGCTCTTTAACGTGTTTCCAGTAGTCTTTGCAGCACATGATATTAAAATACTGTGTGATTTAATTATTAACCAATCGGCATGCTTTTACTCTGTTAATCAATTGTAGTTGATAAAATAATGCTACTTGGTCAGTCATTTTGCTGTGAGAATAAGATATAAAAATTAAATATTTCCCCTATCATACTGTTTTAAATATGAATATATAGCACTATTGTAAATGAAACAATGAATTCACACTACTGTGGCTCTTTTGGATAATTAGCAATCAACATTTGGCTCCTGAACCACTGAGGTCTGAGTATCACTGGACTAGCGCATACTGGCCTAGGCATGTGAAGGTACTCAGCCTTTGTGAAAATCAGATCACTTACAGAGGTGTCTAAATATGAATTTTGGAAGTTAACTTCTGCACATGTATCCGAATGATAAATGAACATGGTCTGAGTCTGTATCCCACACAGAAAGTGTCTCGCAGAGAAGTCTCAGACTCCATTCCAGAGTTTTACACCGACAGACATTTTTCTTTGAATTGGTTTTCCTCCCTCTCCCCACCTTACATAGCATAGGAAAGCTGTTTCTGTTCCCATTCATTTCAGCCTGCTGCTTCATTTTGGGGGAGGTTATTCAGTTGCTCCCTGGAGATAATGAACAATAAGATGAAACTATGCGCACATACCTCAGCTGCTATTTTACAAATGTGAACAGATGGGGACACATTCTGATCTTACTCACCACTAAACTCTGAGTTATGCAGTCTGTAAGATTGAACAGAGCATTAGGTAGAACAGAACTTGAAACTGATCAAGAGAAATTTGACATCAGTTAGTGTTTGTTCTATATTTTGTGTTTCTTGTTGGCTCTTCACCTCACACAATTTGTGTATCCACATTAGTTTTTATATAATGATGTTCTGTAAAATGTCAGTTGCATCACTGCACAGCATAATTCTAAGTGATCATTTTGTTTTCCTGTGTTGCCATCAGGGGTGAAAGTAACTTAAAGGACTTGCCAGTACTCTGGAGTCCTGAGGAGGGGCGTGACCTCCACCGGAAGAGGCGTGGCCTCCACCAGAAGAGGCGGGGCCTTTAAATACCCAGGCCCTTTAAATCAGAATTTAAAGGGCCCGGGGCTAGGGCTGTGGTAGCAGCAGCTGGGAGCCCCAAGCCCTTTAAATCACCCCCTAAGCTCCCAGCTGCAGAGGTGTCTGGGAGCCCTGGGGCTCGGGGGCGATTTAAAGGGGGCAATTTAAAGGGCCCAGGGCTCTAGCTGCTGCTACCGCAGCAGAGCCCTGGGCCCTTTAAATTGCCGACGGAACCCCGGGGCTCCGGCAGCAGGGCCCGGGGCTCTGGCTGCCACTACCCTCCAGGGCCCTTTAAATCATCTCCGGAACTCTGCTGCTGGAGCCCTGGGGTAGGGCTGGAGCCCTGGGGTAGCGGCAGCAGGTATCCAGTGGCTATTTAAAGGGCCCTGGGTGGTAGAGGCAGTGGGAGCCCCGAACCCTTTCAATAGCCACCAGAGCCCTGCCGCCACTACCCCAGGGCTCCGGCAGGCTCCGGGGCCTACGTAAAGGGCCTGGGCCCTTTAAATTGTCCCTGGAGCCCTGGGGTAGCAGCAGTGGGGCTCCAGTGGTGATTTAAAGGGCCCAGGGCGGTAGCGGCAGCAGGAGCCCTGGGCCCTCTAAATCGCCACCCAACCCCCGCCGCCGCTACCCCAGGGCTCTGGCAGCGGGGCTCTGGTGGCAATTTAAAGGGCTCTGGGCTCCAGCCCTTTAAATTGCTGCCTCAGGAAGCCGATCCACCCTGGTATGGCGCACCAGCTCTTGCCGGCAGGGGTGGCAGGTTTGTAGAAATTTTGGTGGTGCCTGGAATCTGCCCCTGCCCAAACTCGGCCCCCCCAACTCCACCCCCCACCTGCCCAAGGCTCTGGGAGGGAGTTTGGGTTGGGGAGGAGGTCTGGGGTGCAGGCCCTGGGCTGGGGCAAGGGACTGGAGTGCAGGAGGAATGCAGGGTGCAGGCTCTAGGAGGCAGTTTGGGGATGGGAGGGAGTGCGGAGGGAGGAGGTGATGGGGTGAGGGCTGTGGGGTGAGGCTGGGGGTGGATTTGGGGTGTGGCTGGGGATGAGGGGTTCGGGTGTGGGGGGGGACTCAGGGCTGAGGCAGAGGGTTAGGGTGCATGGGGATGAGGGCTCTGGCTGGGGCTGGAGATGAGGGGTTTGGGGTGTTGGAGAGGCTCAGGGCTAGGACAGAGGGTTGGGATGCGGGGGGATGAGGGGTCTGGCTGGGGGTGTGGGCTCTGGGGGGGGCAGGGCTGGGGATGAGTTTGGGGTGCAGGCAGGCTGCCCTGGGACTGGAGCCAGAGAGGAGGACTCCCCCCAGCCCTCTCCCTGCCGGCAGCAGCGAGCTCTGGGATAGGGACCCTCTTCTCCCCCCCGGCAGCACACTCATCCCCCCCCCACGGACACTGCACGTGCTCTTAGGGCCCCTCTCAGGTCCAGGAATCCCCCTCGCCTCCCCCGTGGTGGGTGCCATACCGGGGGGGGCTGCCATCACATGTGCGCCTCCTCCCCTGCTGCTGCCCCTCACTGTAGCCTCACTGTAGCCTCACTGGGGGTGGGGGATGGGGCTGTCCCTTGCCCAGCGTGGGGCAAGAGCAGTGACTGTGGGCAGGGGGGTGGCTGTACTGGTGGAGGGTCCCACCGGAAAATGAAAGGGTCTGAGGGGGAAGGGCAGCCTGCCCTGGCAGTAGTGGAGGGGGGCACTAGGACCCTGCGGCGGCAGTTAATGCAGGCAGGCAGCATGGAGCTTCAGGGGAGAGACAGGGAAGGGAGATGCAGGGGGCAGCAAAGAGGGGCCAGCCCACACTCAGGAGAGGCGCGGGGGGGGGAGCAGCAGGTGTATTTGAATAGGGGTGTTATTCAGGCTGGAATTTAGCCAGGCCACCAGGTTCATTGTCTTGTCTATTTAAATTCCCATTATAATTTTAATTGTAAAAGATCGTTTTTCCTTCCTGTGTTGGTTATTGTATGTTCTTCAACAGCATTCTGGCTTGGAGGTGGCTGCATTTCAGTGGGGAATAAATGGATCCCTGTATGTCACTTAAATTGTATAATGTACTTGGACTCTGCAATTCTTACTGTGTGGAGAAGTCACTGGGACTCTGAACAGAGTGAAATATACAAAGCAGTAACTCTTGTAGGATAAAGCCCTAACTCTGCAGCCCTGTTCAAATTGTTTTGATTCAAAATTGTGGTTACTTCCCATACCATCACAGTACTAATTGCATTCCTATGAAATGCATTTTGAGATCATAATTGCAATACTTGGCATTTAAAGCTGAGTCAAAGGACAAAAAGTCCATGCAAGATCAGCAAAATGTGGTAGTGGTAAATTTGGTTTCTGAGTTAAACTGCTTCACGGAAGGAGGCTGAAAGTTAGGGCTCACGTGCTTCCTCTGTTCAGCTTGTTGCAACCAGATATTCAAGGAGTCTGAGAAAAGTGTGAATCCCAAGCCCCACATTTCTTACACACAATGTGGGGAGTTAATGAACGAGGAAGAGATTGAAAGGGACAATGTGTCCTAGGCAACTCACTGCCACAGGGTATTACTAAGGCTAATAGTCTAGTAAATCCTTTAAAAAATTTAGTCAGCAATTACAAGGGCTCTTCGGGCTATTTAAAGAGTTTGGCTAGAACCTTGAATTCACCCAAAATTGTTGTAGCAAGCTGACTTGGAAGTTCTTTAAAACATGCACAGACCACTCCTCAAAGAGTTAGGTGACTTCCCTTTGCACTCTGCTGATAAGAGGTTAGTGATGGCATATCCCGAAGGATGTGCTCTTTTCCAGTTTCAGAACTGGTTCAAAATGATTGAACCTAACACAATGTACTTTACCCAGTGCTATGCAAGAGCTAATTGTGGGACATCTGGTAATTCATATCCACGAGGCAGACGGTGAGGTTACATGTGAAGGGTTAGCTGGATCATCCTTAAAATAGATGGTGTACTGTAGAAGCGTAAGTATGCTGCTTGCTGCAGAACCAACCAAGCAGGGAACAAGGCACCTTGTGGGTCGCTCAGTCAACCACGATAGTTACTAAAGCTTGCAAACAACTGGCTTACTGGGACTAATATTGGAAAAAGGGATTTATAGGGAATTGGATGGCTCATTGAGGGGATTGCTAATGGGATAGAGAATCTTTCACTTCTAGGTCATTAGTTCAAATCTGTCACTGGCCAGGAGTGACCAAAAGGCTGTTTGGTGGCCTATATGAAATGTTTCACTGCGGCTCCCGGTGGACGGACTGATGTCCTCCTCACAGCTGACAGTAGTTGCATTTGGGGCAGTGTGAGAGAGCTAGTGTGGTGACCCCACCGTGATGACTTCAACTGTCAGTGTCCACTTGACCAGCCGTGGGGCTAACCTCAGGGTTTCTTTGCTATGTTTACTTGATCATTCAGACCAGCATAAAGTACCTCTAGCAATTACAGGGCTTTGCCTGGGGGAGAGGAAGGAGAGGAAGCCTGAAAAGACAATGAAATACCGAGGAGTAAGACTGTTAAAACTACCATGTCGTTGTTGCTTATGGTGATATGGTTAACACAGTTCAAATACTATAGTTTTGTACTGGATTTAGGCCCTGATTTGGCAAAGCATCAAGTAGGTGCTTAAAACCAGACCATCCCTATTAAGCAAAGCATGTGCTTAAAGTTAAATATTTGCTTAAATGCTTTGCTGAATCAGGGCTAGGGATATTTGTAGCAAAGTGTTGATATAGGAGCATGAACTAATTTCATTTTCCATCGTGAATAGGCCATTTCAAGCTCTTCTTCTGCTCTCACTAATTAATCACTGCAGATTATATATAAAATTTGTAATTAAAGATGGCACCAACCTCCTGGATCTGAGTTTTGATCAAAAGTTTGAAGCTCATTCTATCTCTGTACTGAGCTGAATTCAAATTCCCTAAACCAGAGGGATGTCTGGATTGGAACCATTGGAGTTCTGCAGTGATGTGACTCTGGGTTTTGGTTGTA
Organism: Trachemys scripta elegans; assembly: GCF_013100865.1. Taxonomy (NCBI): domain Eukaryota; kingdom Metazoa; phylum Chordata; order Testudines; family Emydidae; genus Trachemys; species Trachemys scripta. Next base: position 68,112,280 of record NC_048304.1, read on the forward strand.
TCTGTTAGAGTGAGATGGTCATAGCTTCATCTGCAATTTGGGTTTTGGGCCATCTTTTAATCCCTTAACTAGTGTCTAGCTGTCCTGGTTTTAGGTGCTTCAGGATTTACTAAAATTAAGTCCCACAGGAGGGGTCTCTTAGGCTACGTCTTCACTGGGGTGGGGGGGGATCGATTTAAGATACGCAACATATCCGAGCCGACTTACTCCGCTGTGAGGACGGCGGCAAATCGACCGCCGCGGCTCCCCCGTCGACGGCGCTTACTCCTACCTGCGCTGGTGGAGTACAAGCGTCGATTCGGGGATTGATTGTCGCATCCCGACGAGACGCGATAATTCGATCCCCGAGAGATCGATTTCTACCCGCCAATTCAGGCGGGTAGTGAAGACGTAGCGTGAGACTATGTCTGCACTGCCCCACAGTTCAGACTACCGGGATGTGAATAGCAGTGCGCACCCACGTCCTGCACTGTTACTGCCCTATGTGGACACTGTGGGCACGAACTAAAAGGTTCCTACTTCACGTTAACTTCGTCCTCTTCAAACAGAACTAGATTAATGCAAACTAGGAACTTTTTAGTTAATGTCCAGACATGGGAGTTACAGTGCCGCACTTTGGTGTGTGTGTTGCAATTCTCACCCTTGTAATCCAAACTGTTGGGCAGTGTAGGCAAGCCCTTAATTTTAGAGCTTGATGGAAAACCATGATTTTTTTCCTTATGAAATTATTTGCAGGAAAAATCCCCTTTTGAAATTTTCCCATAGGAAATTTTGAAAAGGTGGGAAAGTGGCTACACACACTTTCTTACTGTGTGAGGAAACACTGTTAAGTGTTCGGAAGCATTGCTCTGAAAGGTGAAAATATGACTTTGTCTGTCTGAAAGTGTTGTTAACAGACAGAAAATAATACTTCCAACTCTTCACGGCTGTTATCACACATTCTTACCATTACCTACTATTGTGGGGTGAGAGGGAGTAAGAAACCGTGTGTATGCAAATCTCTTTGGAAATTGTTTTTACCTGTTAAGAGAAACTGAAAAAAAATCAACAATAACATTTTCTTGGAGGAAAAAAATCATTTTTATACAATTCCAATTTCTGAATTAAATAATTTTTGATCACCTCTGTTAAATTTTGATGTGCATTAGATAAATTATTTTGAGGTATCTTTATATGGATATGTATGACCTTTTAATGTTAAGTCAAAGGTGCACAGAGTCTGAGGCCTGGTCTACACTACGAGTTTAGGTCGATTTTAGCAGCGTTAAATTGAATTAAGCTTGGACACGTCCACACGATGAAGCCCTTTTTTTCGACTTAAAGGGCACTTTAAATCGGTTTCTTTACTCCACCTCCGACGAGGGGATTAGCACTAAAAATCAGCCTTTGCGGGTCGGATTTGGGGTAGTGTGGATGGAATTCGACGTTATTGGCCTCCGGGAGCTATCCCACAGTGCTTCATTGTGACCGCTCTGGACAGCACTCTCAACTCAGATGCACTGACCGGGTAGACAGGAAAAGCCCCGCGAACTTTTGAACTTCATTTCCTGTTTGCCCAGTGTGGAGAGCACAGGTGACCACACAGAGCTCATCAGCACAGGTAACCATGATGGAGTCTCCAGCATGGACAGACCGGGAGGTACGGGATCTGCTCGCCATATGGGGAGATGAATCAGTGCTAGCTGAACTCCATAGCAGTAAACGAAATGGCAAAATATTAGAAAAAGTCTCAAAGGCCATGAAGGACAGAGGCCATAACAGGGACACACAGCAGTGCCGCGTGAAAATTAAGGAGCTAAGGCAAGGTCATCAAGTCCAGCCCCCTGCCTTCACTAGCAGGACCAAGTACTGATTTTGCCCCAGATCCCCCAAGTGGCCCCCTCAAGGATTGAACTCACAACCCTGGGTTTAGCAGGCCAATGCTCAAACCACTGAGCTATCCCTCCCCCCCCCCCAATGTCCCATTGCCCTCAGCCAGATGCCCAAGAACACGGTGAGGGAGCCTCCGGCCACCCAGTCACTCCACCCCAGATGATTGCCCGAGCATCGGAAGGCTGGCCTTCAATAAGTGTTAAAGTTTTAAACTGCAGCGTGTCCTTTTCCTTCCCTTCTCCCTCACCCATCCCGGGCTACCTTGGCAATTATCCCCCTAGTTGTGTGATGAACTAATAAAGAATGCATGAATGAGAAGTAACAATGACTTTATTGCCTCTGCAAGCGGTGCTCGCTTTCATCAAGGACAAACAAACAGAAGTTTCACACCGTAGCCTGGCCAGTCACAAAACTGGTTTTCAAAGCTTCTCTGATGCGCACCGCACCCTGCTGTACTCTTCTAACCACCCTGGTGTATGGCTGCACATAATCAGCGGCCAGGCGATTTCCCTCAACCTCCCACCCTGCCATAAATGTCTCCCCCTTACTCTCACAGATATTGTGGAGCGCACAGCAAGCAGCAATAACAATGGGGATATTGGTTTCACTGAGGTCTAGCTGAGTCAGTAAGCTGCGCCAGCGTGCTTTTAAACATCCAAATGCACATTCCACCACCATTCGGCACTTGCTCAGCCTATAGTTGAACAGGTCCTTACTACTGTCCAGGCTGCCTGAGTATGGCTTCATGGCATTAAGGGGTAGGCTGGGTCCCCAAGGATAACGATAGGCATTTCAACATCCCCAACGGTTATTTTCTGGTCCGGGAAGAAAGTCCCTTCCTCCAGCTTTTGAAACAGACCAGAGTGCCTGAAGACGCAAGCATCAAGTACCTTTCCCGGCCATCCCACGTTGATGTTGGTGAAACGTCCCTTGTGATCCACCAGGGCTTGCAGCACCATTGAAAAGTACCCCTTGAGGTTTATGTACTCGGTGGCTTGGTGCTCCGGTGCCAAGATAGGGATATGGGTTCCGTCTATCGCCCCACCACAGTTTGGGAATCCCATTGCAGCAAAGCCATCCACTATGACCTGCATGTTTCCCAGAGTCACTACCCTTGATATCACCAGGTCTTTGAATGCCCTGGCAACTTGGATCACAGCAGCCCCCACAGTAGATTTGCCCACTCCAAATTGATTCCCGACTGACCGGTAGCTGTCTGGCGTTGCAAGCTTCCACAGGGCTATCGCCACTCGCTTCTCAACTGTGAGGGCTGCTCTCATCCTGGCGTATTCTGGCGCTTCAGGGCAGGGGAAAGCAAGTCACAAAGTTCCATGAAAGTGCCCTTATGCATGCGAAAGTTTCGCAGCCGCTGGGAATCATCCCACACCTGCAACATGATGCGGTCCAACCAGTCTGTGCTTGTTTCCCGGGCCCAGAATCGGCGTTCCATGCCATGAACCTGCCCCTGTAACACCATGATTTGCACATTGCTGGGGCCCATACTTTGTGAGAGGTCTATGTCCATGTCAATTTCCTCATCACTCTCGTCGCCGCGCTGCAATCGCCTCCTCGGCTGGTCCTGGTTTTGCTTTGGCTTGTCCTGGCTCTGCATATACTCCAGAACAATGCGCGTGGTGTTCATAGTGCTCATAATTGCCGCGGTGATCTGAGCGGGCTCCGTGATCCCAGTGCTATGGCGTCTGGTCTGAAAAAAGGTGCGAAACTGACAGAGGGAGGGAGGGGCGACTGACGACATGGTGTACAGGTACAGGGAATTAAAATCAACAAAGGTGGCTATGTATCAGGGAGAAACACAAACAACTGTCACACAGAATGGCTCCCCCAAAGATTGAACTCAAAACCCTGGGTTTAGCAGGCCGTTGATTTCACGGAGGGAGGGGGAAAGCAAATGAATACAGAACAAATCTGGTCCATCTATTTTTTACATCTTAAGCTGGCAGCAGACGGTGCAGCCTGACTGATAGCCATCGGCATCTTCTGGGTGCTTGGCAGAAAATGATGTACTATGATTGATAGCCATCATCATCAAGAATCAGATGCCCAGAGTGGAAAGTTTGGTGCAGTATTTCTTAGAGGAATCTGCTGAAGAACTTTCCCAGGTGCCTCTGATTGAACTCACTGAGAAGTACAACGATGACGGCTACCAGTCATACTGCACTGTCTACTGCCAAAAGGCAATTAGCTGCTGCTGTGTAGCAATGCAGTACCACGTCTGCCGGCACCCAGATGACATATGGTGACAGTGAGCTGAGCTGAGCGGGCTCCATGCTTGCCGTGGTATGTTGTCTGCACAGGTAACCCAGGTAAAAAGGCACGAATCGATTGTCTGCCATTGCTCTGACGGAGGGAGAAGGGCCTGACGACATGTACCCAGAACCCCCCGCGACACTGTTTTGCATGATCAGGCATTGGGATCTCAACCCAGAATTCCAATGGGTGGCAGAGACTGCGGGAACTGTGGGATAGCTACCCATAGTGCAATGCTCTGGAAGTCGAAGCTAGCCTCGGAACTGTGGACGCTTTCCGCCGACTTAATGCACTTATAGCATTTTATGTGGGGACACACACAATCGACTGTATAAAACCGATATCTATAAAACTGGCTTCTATAAATTCGACCTAATTTCGTAGTGTAGACATACCCTCAGACAGGTCCCTTGGTCTCCATAAAGAAAAAAGGGAATTGTGTGCCTCATTATTAAACCCTAGAGTTACTATTCAGTACTGGAAACAGGCTTGGATGTTTCAGGTTTTTGGACAGCAATGGGAAGTACACCATGATAATCTAACTCCTTCCAATAATAGCAGTAGCAAAAAGGAAGGAAATAGAATTTCCTGGAGTGGGGTGTTAGGGAGAGGGAAAGACCAGATTAACTTCCTAGCTATGAAGAGGATTTAAGTGAGATAGAAAGTGGACAAGGTCAGGGAAATAACTGTAGACATTCAAAATAAAATTGGTGCCCACAAAGGGTGATAAAATCCGGTTGCTTCAAAAGAGGAGAAAGCAAGGCAGGTGAGAGTGTGCGTGTGGTGTAGTGTGTAAGCAGGGCCAGCATGTGTCTGGGCAGCACAAGCCAGCAGAGCATAAGAAGCTTTCAGTGACAATGAAGTTTGACAGGCAAGAATGAGAGGAAGAGACATCTAATAATAGGGCATGTTTAACTGTTTATCTCTCATTAAGGAAACAGCAGCTCGGAAAATGGCTGTTAACTTAGAGCAATTATGGTAATGCAGCGCCTTCTGAGATACAGCTCAGTCAGCATTTCCAGCCTAAACTTAATTGGCAAGGCTTTCAGTCTGGGATATGGACACTTGACATGGACTTGAACCTCACTGTGGAAGTGTCTTCTCCCAGCAGTTGGAGAGTGTCTGCAGGATGGTAGTTTAGTTTTGAATGTTTCTCCCCAGAATAGCCTCAACTTGGTAAACTGGCTGGCAGCTGCTAGGCAAAATAGTTCTAAGGATTCCCTGTTACCATAATACAAACAATAGTAGTAGCGCCTCATGGTCCCAAATGTGGATCTCTTTGTGCTAGGTGCTGTACAAACCTAAAAATAGGTGGTCGTTGGCTTTGGGGTTCTGTTCCCAGCTCTGCCACTGACTCACTGCGTGACTCTGGGTCAGTCACTCTCTGTGCCTCAGTTTCCCCATGTATTAAAAGAGTAAAATAAATTCCTGAGAAGCTGGTTTGTGAGAGGTGATAGAATGGAAAATTAGTATTATTTTTTGGCTTGTAACATCTTTAAAACGGTGACAGCAGTCTTCAGCATCTACAACAGTGTTTTTCAACTTGGGGGTGCCAGGCCAGCCTGGGGAATTCACAGCGTTTGTTATACCTGAAATATATGGTCCTTGTTTCTCTCTCCCTTCCCCCTAGCATTCAGTGCAGGTTTTCCCTATCTCTGCTCTGAAAACAGCAATGCTGCAGGGGCTCCCTATGCCTTGGGAAAAGTTTTTGTCTTTAATCAAAACCATGTGAAGTGCACTTGGCAATTAGTTAGGAGTGCCTCAAAAATTCTTGTAATAATAATAGGATCCTTCTCAGAATATTTGAAATAAAGAGCACTGGTTTATATCCATAGGCGCATGCTCCACCCCCATGCTTCAAATGTTCTCTGGATAAAGCAGCTGATGACTCCTTGAAAGTCCACTCACTTTCCCTCCTTGCCCCTTAATAAAACTGGCCCTGGGCTTAGATCACATGTACAAGGCTGAGGGCTCTGGCAGTAGCCACTGACCTGAACATGGTGTGTCTGCACCCATGGCATTCTGCTGAGGTGAGACCACGTGTAGCATGGCCTCTCATGGTTCCCAGCCAAGGCCATCTCCCCCCCCCCCCCCCAACCAGTTCTATGTGGGAGAACTGGAAGTGGGGAAAGTATGGAGAGTTGAAGGAGAGTGCAGCAACTGTGTCACAGCTTGGGGAGTACAGATGAGGGGGTGAAAGCCTGCAGGCCTGTTGTGTGGAGGAAGGAGAAAAAATGACTGAGGCTGTGGTGGTACAATTGACAAGTTTGTAGTAATGTAGGGGTTCCCAAGCAGTCTAAATCTTATGCTCTGTCACTTGGGAAAGAAGTGAAATTCTCTCTTCCTGACATATCTTTCCCCACCAATAATACATAAGTCTTGCAGCTCTGTAGTTCTGCCACTGATTTTTACTAATGCTCCTTTACTGCACCTATATACCAGGGGTCAGAATTGACCTCAGAGACATGTGACTGCAATCTTCTTCCTCTAACCCCAGAGGGCTCATCTTCCTACTTTCCCTGAATGAGCTGTGTAGACTTTTCTCCTACTATGAAGACCCTGAGCAAAGCAGCCCATCACTCAGCAACTCTGCTGCTGACACTGCTGAATTCAGGGCTTGGATTCCAGACTTCCAAGGATCCAGCATGCTAAAACTCTGCTTCTTAGGCTTGTGGGTTAAGTAGTATAAAACCCAGGTGTCAGTAAAATGCCCCATTGTGAATTCATAAACCATTGTGACTCCCTCAGGAAAGTGGCAACCTTTCCTTGCGGTTTCTTTCTGCAGAAGTCAATGTTGCTAACTTCACGAGCCATTTAACAAACCTAGATCATGCTCTGTAGCTAAGTATCTAAAGCTTTACGTGTTCTGCCAACTGAATGTCACCTAAGTATAATCCAGGCCCTGACTCAAATTGACAGGGACAGGCTGGCCTGGGAAATAATCTCTTTAAATAGAAGCAGCCAATTCTCAAAGTCATTTCTTTTGCCCTGTCTAGTGTTGGAGAGCTGCTTACAGCAAGTCACCTACAGAGCACACATCCCTCCCAGGCTTGACAGGGGCGATACGTTCCAAAGGCAAGTGAGTCAGTTGCCTGGGGTCTCGCCGCTTTGGCTATCGCTGGGAATTGCTATGAATTTTGCGGCACAGTTTCTCTACTCCAAGGTTTTAAAGAACAGAACTCCCAGGGAATGCTCCAGGGAAGAGGAAGACTATGATCCTTTCTGGCAAAGGTTGGAGAATATTGCTGTGTGACTTAGAACTAGATTGCTCCTTTCTCCTCCTTACGAGTGATGGACAGTTCCAGGGCTGTACCTGGCGCTGGAGCTGCGGGCATCACTTCCCCTGGATCCCTTCTGCCTTCTTATGGTGCTATAGTTGGAGTTCTGCTTCACCTCTTTGTGTATTTTGTTGCTCTGCTTTATAGGTAATGCTTTTTGTTTTCCCTTTCCTTTCCCTGTTCCCTAGAAAAAACAAAGTGATTGTAGTTATTCAATATTTTCTAAAGCTCTTAGTGGGTCAAAGTGATCGCTGAGGTCACTGCACTGGAATCAGTGGAGCAGCGCTGGGAATGAACTTGTCCCACCAGTACAGGTGAAGACTGAATTGACTTATCTATGGGATTCAAAGATTTTACCTTTCTGTAAATATATCCTGATGGAAAAAGGCCTGAAGTGGTCAATGAAATATTGAAAAATGAACTGTCTTTTGGGACATTTATTTTATGTGTATTTCTGGAATCTGGTGTTAATGGCATGTTAGATGTCTTTCTGTTGGTGATCATGGTCTACTGTTAATTATTGTTTTACAATAATGTGTGGAATCTCCAGTTGAGATCAATGGCCAATTGTGCTAGGTACAGACAGGTATGAACATTCCGTGCCCCAAAGATCTTACAATCCAAGGCCCTGATCCTGCAAATCCTTACATTTGTGCTAAATATTCAGTAGCCGCACTGATAGCAATGTCCTCAAAGTTAAGCACACATTTGAGCATTTCCACCTATACAGACAAGACGGACAGATGAAGTATTGTCCCATTTTTTACAAATGAGAAGCTGAGTCAGAGAGAGAGAAAGTGACTTCTCCAAGGTCATGTAAGACGTTTTCAGCAGAGTTCGGAATAGATCCTAGATCTCCAGAGTTGAGTCCAGTGTCTCTAACACTGGACCACCCTTCTCATCTGTGCTGTTTGTCATTTCTTACATGAAAGCTAATAGAAAACTTCTCATTTGGTTAATAAACTTGGAACTCTACATTTTAAGATTTTTTTTAATTATAAAAATGTTTTACAATTGTTTTAGCTTTGATCCTTCTCTTTCCTAACAGATGCAGCCAGCCCTGAAGTAAATATTGTTCATTTGACTTTCTTAAGGAAGAAGCCTCCGTCCATTCAAGGAACTTTGCGGAATTATTGTAGCATTAGCATCAGAGGGACTGAACCACACAAAGCGTAGCCATTTAAACTCATCATGCCTCCGCATTTTTAATTCCCATATTAAGGAGGTGTCAGATTATTAAGGGGATAATACTGCCAGCTTTAAGCAGTGGCGTTTGTTTGGACTGAGGTCACAGTGACTGTTCAGATAGGACTGCTGGTCAGGCTGAAGCCAAATAAAGGGTTTGACTTGGCTCTGCCTATAATGATGCTGAATTAGTGAAGCTAATGCTATACACACAGAGAGATATAGAAAATACATAGAACTTGATATTGCAGCTTGACTGCTGGGCAGCAGACATAATTGGGCCTGAGCTTTACATCCATTAATTGTAGAACATTGCACATGAGGAACTGAGACGAATGTGCCTGCTGTATGTATAGTGTCCAAACCATTTCCCAGCTTGATTATTCAATTAGTTTATTTTAACTGAAACAAACTCCTGTTAAACTATCTGGTCGTGACGTATTTGGCTCCATCATCCAGTGCATTTAGTCTGTAGAGAGGTAGGCTTATCATTAAGGCATGGTTATGAATGGCTAAGGCCTGGGACTGGGACTTGGGAAATCTGGGTTCTGTTCCCACCTCAGACACAGAATTCCTGCATGATCTTAGGCAAGTTGCTTAAATCTCTCTGTGCCCTGATTTCAAGTCTGTACAGTGATTATAATTCTTCCTTGGTCTGTCTGGTTTATTCAGGGGAGGCTTTCCAAAGTGCTGGAGGGATTTAGGAGCAGAAGTCCAAATGACTTTCTGTAGGAGTTGGGTGCCTAAATCCCTGAGCAGCTTTGGAAAAAACCCACCCTTAAATTGTCAGTTCTTGGGGGGCAAGGACCGTTTCTTACTGTGCCCTAGTACAGTGCCTAGCACAATGGGGTGCCACAGCCTTGGGAGTCTCTAAGTGCTACTGAAATAAAAGTAGTAATAAAACTGGCAGAGGGTTTTCTAATCTGCCATTATGGATAGAGTGCTGCAGGGGGTCCTGGGGTATGTGCTCCCTGTACTAGGGGAAAACCCATTGTACCTCTGGTCCAAGCCATGTAGAATGCACTTGTACCACTCTGAGTGGTGCTTATAATTGCTGCTGCTGGTGATGATGCTTTTTATAACTTATAAATATGCAAGTATTGATTTGTTTTCCATTGATCTTTGTTCTCAATGCACTTCAGAACATAGGGCTGAACCACAAGTTATACTCTTGATGCAGAAATTACTGGCTGAAATGTTATGGTCTGTGCAGGAAGGTCAGACTGGTAGATCATAATGATTCCTTCTGGCCTTAAAATCTGTGAATCTGCAGTCCTTAGTCCAAAACTACCATTGACTGGAGGATTAGTCTACAGTATTTTTCTTGGTCAATCAGACTTCTAGTCCATCAAGTGTAGTGGCCCACACCTGATTCAGAGGAAGGTTTAAAAAAAAAAAATCTATAATGGGTGTCACAAAGGCTGGCTCCTGTAAACTGCTGAGCCACTCCTGAGAAATGCTAGGGTGCTTAGCTTTTTAAGGAGGTGTGTTCAGTTAGTATCTTAGAGGGTCAGGCCTCAGCTGAGTAATGTTTTACAGGGGTAGGAATCCTTCCATCCCTGGAAGTCATTTGAGACCTAGAAGCATGAGAGCTGACTGGCCTTATCTTGAATGCAAACTATAAGTGGGCCTATTGATTATAAAAGGATCTGGCTTTTTTTTTTTTAAACCCAGATTTGATGTTTGTTAAAATGAATTGGGGGTTCATCCACATTAATTGGTGTTATCAGAATGATGTTGATGCATAATAATCCCTAGCAAGTTTGCACACTACCATTGTCCCCTGTGACTTATGCAGAGGAGTTTTGGATCATATAGAAATAAACACACATATAACTACCCTTCTAACATCTTCCCTGAATTGCCCCAGTATTGTCTCTTAGTGATTGTACTAGAGTTGAAACTTAACTTGTAGATCCAAATTCTGTCAGTCACTTATATCGGCTCATCAATGAGAAGCTTGTTGTGCCCCTATTCTAACTTGCCAGCAACCCCACAAAACCTTGGATTTCACACTCAATAGACCATCCACAGTTCCTTGAAGCCATGGGCAGCACGTAGGGATTGGGGAGTACTCTGTGTGTCTTAGCAAATACCTCCCGCTTCCACTGCGCTCCCACTCAGCTTATTTTCCCTCTTGACCTGAGTAATCTGAGTACAGGCAGCTGGGTAGGGGTTTCATAGGCATTCCTGGGCTATCCAGACTTAGAACCAGGGGCGTTTAATCTGTTGTTAACGTAACAGCAAAGGGGAAAAAAAGCAGAAGCATTCTTTGCCCATGCAAAGCATGGGACTTGGGCACAGATGTTTGAGAGGAATCATTGCCGGACAGCAGGCACTATTATCAGAGAAGCATTCACAAAAGTGGTGTCCTCCTACTACCAGTGTTGGCATGTTATTTTATCCAGCTTCCAGATGATTTGAGGGAAGTCTGTCTTTTAAAATGGTAACACTGATAAATGGAGGCCTGGAAGTTCAATGGGAAAGTTCAGATGCTTCTCTGGCCAATCCTTCATTAATTTTGCCAGCACTACTTGGCATGTGGTGTAAGAAAACCAATGGGTCCTGTCAAGGGCATCAAGAACACATTTTTCCTCTAAAGAATTGTGGGTGTTTCAGAACTGATGAACAAGCCCAGCTTTGGACATTGTGTGACACAGGTGAAGAAATCTCTCTGGACCTGGACCTTTGCCCTGGTACAACCCATCAGTTATCATTTTCTTTATGCCCAGAATGTGCTGTGCATCTAGACTGCAGCTCTTGTTATGAAAAAACTTCCCTTTTTTTTTTCCCCCAGACTGGCCATCCATGCGGACCTGGTTTCCCATAGCCTAGTCACATAAAACACCACTCGGTCTGTTGTCTATTAGTTCACGGGCATGAGTGCCTAAGGAGTGCTTATATATTTACAATTATCCAACTATTTCATAATGAGTGGGACATCCGATAAGCCCCACATTCCACTTACCTCTTTAGCTCACAAGAAAATATCCAGCCTAACTTTGAGGCCTCTGGCTCCAGAAATATTGGAGGGGTCAAGTCTAGAAAATGGACCTTCTAATAAGAGAAGGCTTCCCTTATACCACTTGAGTTCTAGTTTGGGTCCTTGTAACAAACAAAGGCTGGGTGATCAATTGAGGCCATTTTGCCTCCACAAGGCAACCTTATATAATTCTGGGGATCTGGAATCCAGCCATCATCACAAACCATGAGAGGCTCCTTTGCTTAAACAAACAGACCCCATTCTGAGAAAGGCCTCACTTGTTGGGTTTAGAGAACCTCAGAACAAAGGCAGTTGGACTCTAATGCCCTCTGGGCTTTCTACTCAAACAGATATAGAGCAAGCAAACAGCCTACCATATAGGGCTGGGCTCCAAGGCATGCCCAAGTAGACTTTCTGTGGAAATGCAGAAAAGTGATAGCAATTCCAGTACCTCAGAAGACAGCTGCAATCTTGGCTCTTCTGACTGTGCTACAGCTAAGAAAATGAACATTCTGACTCCTAACTGTGACCTCTCTTGTAAATATTCAAGAGCAATACACAAGCTCATATAAATGAGTCTCCTCCGTGAAAGGAAACCCCTCTCTGGGAGGGAGCAATCAAGTGTAACCAGGGTAATTCATAGTTCTCAATTCCTGTCAGTTGGCTACATTCTACAGTGTTCTAGAGCAGGACAGTGTTTGTCTGGTTTGGTGGTCAGAAATTAGGCAGGGCTCGGGTGGCTATGTCCTCTAGCATGTTCAGGAGTTACTTCATGGCTGAGTGGTAGTTGGTGAAGCAGGCACCCTATAACAACATGGAAAGCTTGATGCTTTTTAATGGACTTGGAGGTATCTCTTGTAGTTTACAAATAACACTTGCATAACACCATCTTTTACACACATAAAGAGACTAAATATTCAGTCATTGCCCTTATGGGGAAATAGCATTGTGGAATGGTTGTTACCAGGGGAATTGCACCTGCTTATCTGGGGGGCCACATTTGATTCACTGCCCAAAACATGCATAACTTGGGTACCTAAAGTAAGCACCACCACTCCCATTGACCTTAGAGCACTCAAGTGCCTGAAGTTAGGTGCCTAAGTTAGGAAAGCTTTGTCCAGTGAATCTAATTTGGCCCACACAAGCAGGTGCAATTCTATTAACATCAGTTGAGTTTCACCCACTTGCACAAGGCTGAATTTGGCCCATTGAATCAAATCCTTTCTTTTAATTATATTAGTGAAACACAATAAAATCAGACTGGTCCCCTTAGTGTATCTAAGGTCAGAATTTGACCTATTGTCTTATAACTGAAGTAAAATATATTCCCTTTCCAATATTGTTTCCGTACTGTTGATAATTCAATATACTTAGGCAGGAAATGTTCTGTGACAGCCTGTATAAATAAAGGCTTGTTAATCTGTTCACAGTTGCAGTATATATATATACTGCAACTATTTCCATGGAATATCTTTTACTTCTCATACAATGATAGCAAAAATTCTGGTGAACTATGGGCAGTTGTAATCTCTAAATAAGCCAGCATGTTTTCCAGTAGTCTAATGACCACATAAGAACAGATAAATGAAGTATGATCTTGGATATGGATAAACAAATTTTTCTTAAACTGTACTAGAATCCATAATATCTTATATGAAAGTAGATAACCAAATACAGTATTTCACACACACAAAAACCACACCGTAGTATTAAAAATGTCTGAAATAGCCAGTCATTTTAATCACTTTCCACTAGATTGTCAGCATATTAAATTTTCAAAGGGACTGGGTGTGCAAGTCATTTAAACCTTTCCAGCTTCTGATGTCATGGGGATTTATTGAGCATGTTGATTTGAGTAACCCTCTTTGGAAAATGTTGTAATCATCTTTGTTTAAACAGTACTTACACAAGTAAGTAAAATCTATTTACAAGAGCAACAAGTACCCTTCTATCTTTTAATAAGTAGTACTTGGCTTTGACTGTCCCCTGGCACTACAAAATCTTGTGCAATTAATTACTATTTACTCATTAGTACCAGCTGTCAGAATCCACAAGATTTGCTTGTTTGAACAGCAAAATGCAAATTATTTCTTCTAGGAGTGGGAGGTTTGCTATATAAGGTCATCATCTTAAAATTTCCTTAAATTTGCATTTTGGTCTTGAATTTGACCTATCAATGTGGCATCAGGATAGTATACCTATTTTTACTATAGCAGTTCTTTACTAAGTGGGTGTTCCCAGAAGTAATACAACATATTTTAAAGCCCAATGTGAAGAGTTAGTGAAATTAGCTGTATCAGCACGGATCGAAATTATAACTGTCCAGTTAGAATGTTCTCAAGCTATCCTAAACATTTTATCATATTTTAAATTGAAGATTTTTTGGGGTGGGAGGGAAGGCTGGGAGGCCTCTGGCATTTTAACATCCAGACATTGCTACATTCCTGTATCATCTTACGGCAAATATAAGCAGTATAGTGACTTCTTGTATGGATGTGCATATTTCTGTCATCTCTGCCCATGAATACTCATTTTGCAATAGATGGAAAGACTGACAAATGGATCAGATTTTGTCCTCTGGTATGTGTCCAGTGCCCATTGGTTTCACTTAGCAGTTATGTTGCATCTGAGTGTGGAGTTTAGCCAGTTGACAAGCTACTGCAAGATAACTATAAGTGTGTATTTCTTTCCTCCTTGAAACAAAAAAGGCAATTGTGGTTCAAATAAAGTGTGCAGAATTCCCCCCCCCCCAAATACTACTGCACTTAATTTACAATGCTGAGAGTTTTGAAAGCAGACAAACCAAAAGACAAAATTTATTCCAAGCTTTTTATCATTTTAAGAGCATATTTCAAAACAATGACCATGCAGCTGCATTGAGACTTTGCATTAGGTAAGACTGTCTGTATAAGTAAATAATTTCCTACAGTTCCTTCATTCTCTTTGGAATGGCTCCATATGGATTCCCTCCCTCCCCTGCCCCCAGCTATGCTGAGCAACTGTTCACAGAAAAGTAGGTTTATAAGCCATGTTTGCATGGTTGTTTTTACTAACCACACTGAATGTGAAATGGCACAAATTATATGCGTGCAATAAAACTTTGATAGCTGGATATTTGTTTAATGTATGTGCTGGAGAGTCGCATGGAAATAAAGAAGCTCATTCACTGAGCTTTTCTAGGAGAATCTATTGAAAAGCACAGCTGATTCATTTGGAAACAGCTATGATTTATATTGTGTGAGGAATATATTTATGAGCTGGGCACATTTCCCCCACTCCCCCCCCCTCCCCCAATGAATAACAAATTCACTGAGAGAGACATTTTTCCAAGGCACTGAGAATTTGACCTGAATTGGGAATAGTCTGGCCAAAAAAACCTTGAAAACAAAACTTTTGGAAAAGTCACAACCGATTTTGTTACAAAAATGTTGACTTTTTTTCCCTAGATGTGTTCAAAATAAAATGTTAATTTAAAATGACATTTTTTAAACCAAATTTTGACTTGAACTGATATTTCATTTTGAAATGTCACTTAAAATTTACATTTGATTTTTGAAACTATTCTTAATTGACATTTAAAATGTTGCATTTGACCTGAACACATTTTTTTCAGTTTTGTTGAGAAAAAACAAAACCATTCAGTTTCAGTTCAAAACTAGCCATTATTTTTATTTTATTTTTTGGTTTTCTGGCTGGGCCACTGAAGTGAAAAATCAATTATTTGCTTAGCTCTAGTTCTGATCACTAAATCATATACCACTTATTGTTACGGTGCATGACAAGTCATGCTTCTACTTTCAGTCATTGCCCAGACTGTTGTTCGCATGTTTTTATACATGCATTAACTGTAAATAAGTCTCTCTGCTAAAGAAACACATGAAGAAGCAAGTTAAGCAAAGTAAACAAACTACCTTCAGGAAAATAAATGCAGGTGACCTGGCATGGCAATTAGTTACCTGTTAATGGCTTTGCAAACCCTCAAATTGGCTGTTGACCTCTATAGATCATGAGCTCTCAATAGGTAGATGGCACATCCAGATGGGTTTTATAGGAAAAAATTTAATTGTCTGATGAGACAGATAAAATACATATGAGACAATCAGCACTTACAATAACCTGCAGCTGTAGCCTTGGTGATGTGGCTGCTAACCTCTTTAGCAAGAATTTCCCACTGGTAGCAGTGAGAGCTCTCATGTGGACAAAGTAAACTGGAGTAATTGCTGAAGTCAATGGGGTTATGCCAGGAAGCAATTTGGCCCAGTGTTCCTGTAGCCATCAAAACTGTAGACTAGACAAAGTCTAAGAGTCTGATTTATTCCCCTTCCACCTCTCTTCACCCCTTTCCTGGGCCAAAGCAAGGAAATCCAGGAATAAAGCCAAAACCCCCAGTCTGCCATTTTGGCCTCTTCTCTTTTAGAGAAAAACATTTGATTGCATAAATGCATGATGGGAGTATCACATCATAGCCTCAGATCTACATCAGTCTAAGCTAATTAATAGAGTTTTTGGGGCTTTTTTTAATAGCAATAGAAAAATAGGAGTGTGTCTAGTATCTGTATCTTTCTTACAAATCAATCAGTCCGTTTGAATTGAAAATAAAATCCCTATTTCTGTATCTACCTAATAACTTATCCTTTTTACCCATCACCCATGTAAGAAACCTGATATGTTTCTACTAATTTCTGAACTAGGCAAATGTGCATTTAGGAAGTTGTTATGAACATGTGTGTTCTTGTCCTTGTCCTTTAGAGTAATTATGGTCTACTGGGTTATAGAAAATGTTTTGTTTGCTGGTCAATGAACTGCTGAACTGGGATGTTAGTCTGCTAGATCGTGATTGCATTAGGCCTATTTAGGTCATGGAATCTTGCAATATGTTGTAATAACTCCTGTAGGAGCCATTTTGGTCTAATGTGTTGTGCTAGACACCATGCAGGAGAACTAACTCCCAACTCCAAAATAACTTAACTGTAGAAATCGATTAGCTATAGGCTAATGGATGAAAGAGTTTAATTTAAAACCGCAGTCTGTGCTCTGAGAATATGGCAATTTTCAGATGTGTTCCTGAGAAGAATCTTTAAAACACAAACTTCAACCCAGCTAAATTAGAAGCCTGGGAATAGAGACCTTGTTCAAGACACAGATGTTTCATCTAATCTTGCTTAGAATAGTGATGGAATAATGTTGCTTTTTTTCTAATGACGAATTTTGAAGAGACAGGAAAGTTTTTGTGGGAAATAGTCTTCTTTCCTTCTCTCTCACAAAAATACTCTTATAAGGTTACATTTGCAAAACAATTGATGAGGTTAATACAGGACTGCATCCAAAATAACAAAACCCTTTTCTTAGCTGCCCTAAACATTCCTCCTCCAAGCCTCGAAGTGGAACAAACAAGAATGTATTGGGAAGTAGAGCCTCTAACATGCTTCAGGAGTCCATGTAGGAGCATTGATGGCAGTTCTTCAGCACAGGGTTTGCAGCTCTGGAAAAGGGAGGATTTGTCCAGGGAACATTTCCTTCTAAATGCGCCATAAAAGTCTTGTTGAAAGTGATTGGAATGTGCAGCACCATGGTGATCAAAAATGTAAAATTAGAGGGCCATTCCAGTCACCATCTCCATGGATGGATGGCCTCCTAAATCACTTGGGAATCTTCCAGGACCACAGAAAATAACCACAACTCATAAATTTTGTTGGCAAGGATGCTAAAATCTCATATTGAAAATATATTTTAAAAAAATCTGGCACATGTTGTTTTGTATTAGAGTGACACTGAGCTATTACAGGTTTCAGAGTAGCAGCTGTGTTAGTCTGTATCCGCAAAAAGAACAGGAGTACTAGTGGCACCTTAGAGACTAACAAATTTATTTGAGCATAAGCTTTCGTGGGCTACAGCATCCGAAGAAGTGGGCTGTAGCCCACAAAAGCTTATGCTCAAATAAATTTGTTAGTCTTTAAAGTGCAGGGCCAGCTCTAGGCACCAGCAAAGCAAACAGTTGCTTGGGGCGGCAGATTTGCAAAGGGGGGAAGAATCCAGCATGGGAGCTGAGAACCAACAGGGGGCCCTGGGAGCTGTAGTTCCTTGGTTAGCTCCCTGCCTATAGAGCCAGCCCTGGAGCAGGGAAAGAACTACATTTCCCAGCATTCCCTTGGCCACTAGCAACAGGAAAGGGTGTGGGAAAGGAGTATGGAACTGAAATCTGCAGCTTGCTGTGAATGGTAGGAACAGAGCCAGCTCTAGGTTTTTTGCCGCCCCCCCTGCTGCCCCAGTCCTGGGCTCCCCCCCGCCCACATCCCCTGCCGCCCCAGCTCTGGCCCCCACCTGCACCCTCCTGCTGCCCCAGCCCTGGGCTTTTCCCCGCCCACACCCCATGCAGCCCCAGCTCTGACCCCCACCTGCATTCCCCTGCTCCCCCAGCCCTGGGCTCTCCCCCCAACTGCACCTCCTACTGCCCCAGTCCTGGACTCTTCCCCTCCCCCACCTGCACCCTCTGCTGCCCCAGCTCTGGCCCCCACCCGCACCCCCTGCTGCCCCAGCCCTGGGCTATTCCCCCTCCCCCCACCCGTACCTCCTGCCGCCCCAGCCCTGGGCTCTACCCCAAAGAAGGAATTGGGGGGACTAAATTGGACGGTGCACCCCTCTATCTGAAGCCTAGCAAGGGAGGTACGTGGATCCCACTAGAATTTAAAATGAAAAGTAAGGGAGGGGAGGCTCTGGACCTGGGCAGCTTTAGATACAGTACCAGGCACTTAGGAGGATTTCCACTTCTGAGCCATGAAAGCAGAAATTGACTTTTCCTCTCCAGATGTAGCTAATATTCAGAAAGGGAATCTAGCACCTGCCTTCCAGATTTGAACACCCTCAAAATTCAGGAGTGTTCAAGCTCAATTTGGGCAGCTGTTACTTCATTTCCCCCAAATCAAATATACTGATCCACTGTAACTTGCTGTAGAAAAAGTAGAATAAATTGAGCTAGAAATGCTTCCCAGTAGTTATTAGGACTGGAATTGCTATTTTCAACAGCCATTGCTTTTTTTTTTTAAGTTTTAGTTTTATTTGTTTAAAAGGAAGACTGCGATAGTGCATTCCCCATAGAAACAAAGAATGGAACAAAAGAATAATAAAGACACCTCAACTTTTCCTCATTTATGTAGGACAGTCTTATAATAAGCATCCAGATATCCTCCAGTCACACAAGCTGAAAATTGTTCCACTTTACTGCAGTTCTGTAACCATATGGGAACCAATCCTTTCTGTGGTCTGTGCACATCCAAAATTCCTGCTGAATGACCCGCCCTGGGAGCGAGTTACCAGTGACCCAGGGCTGGGGCAGCGGGAGGGTGCAGTTGGGGGGAGGGGGAGAGCCCTGGGCTGGGGTGGGGGGCAGCCAAAAATTTTTTTGCTTGGGGCAGCAAAAAACCTAGAGCCGGCACTGCTAAGGTGCCACAAGTACTCCTGTTCTTTCTTTGAGCTATTACAGTACAAAGTTTGGCTTTTATTAGATTTTTTTTTTTAACCACAGAAGTATGAGCAAGGGAGTTATCCCCTATCTTTCCAATTGTGCTGTTCTGTTTTATGTCTCTTTCCCTCTAGAAGTCACTTCCTGAATTCCAAGAGTTTTTGGAAGTTTGGCCTTTATCTTTTCAGAGAGACTGCAGTACATGAGAATTCATGCATAGGACTACACATTATAATCTCCAACGAATAACTTGTAAAGATGATTTGGAATGCTAGTCTTGTTCCACTTTAAAAAAAAAAAATTCCAAGAAGAGAGGATAAAACTAGCCTTGCTAATATGACCTAGCAGTTCACAGAGTAGGATAGTAGAACCAGGAATAGAACCCAGGTCTCTTGACTTCTAGTTTAGTGCTCAATCTACTAGACTGCAGTATCTCTGAGTACTTCATCAAACTATGAACTGAAAGAGTTTAAAACCAAAAGGGACTATTAGATCATCTAGTCTGACCTCCTATCAGTGCTTAATTTGTGCCAGGGTTGAGCCCCAGCGCCTCTAGGCTTGGCAGTTCATAGCCCCAGCACATGTGGGCTTCTCCATTCTGAATGTAAAATAATTGCTTGAGCCCTGGCCCCTCTTTCATTACAAATTAAGCACTGTCTCCTATATATCAGCATCCATTAAATCATGATCAGATACCCCTACACTGAGCCCAACCTCTTGAGTTCAATTAAAGCATTTCAATCCTCAGGAGACTGAACAGCTGTGTGAGACAGGCAGAGAACAAGGAGAGACCAAGGTGCCACCTGTGCCCAAGGCTCCTTTAATGATAGGGAGTTGGTGGCGTTAGAGATGCTTGGCTGGTCCCAGCAGACAAACCACATCACAGGCTCAGAGGAAAGGCAAAAAAAATAAATAAATAAAAGGTCCCTGCCCATCAATCTGGGGGGAAACGTCTTTATGGCTCCAAATCTGGCAATTGTTTAGACCTTGAGCAATACAGATTAGCCAAGGAAAGAGGATTTTTTGTACCATGTCAGAGCAGTGGCCTACTCCATCTGGTGTCTGGTTGCCAGCTGTGGCCAGTCCCTGAGAGGAAGTGGGGTGGAGGAGGTCCATAATACATCTGGTCACTTGTGCAGCAGGGGGAAATATTCCTTCCTGGGACCCCGCATGCAACCAGCTGAAGTCTTGATGCATGAGATTTGATTAGAGTCATTGTCATAATGTAGAGCTGCAACTATTATGAGAATGGCAAAGGCAATGCAGAGCTTCCTGTACTCTCCATGGCCCATGAAGGCTGAGAACAAACAGTAGGATTAATAGATTTACAGATTCCAAGGCCAGAAGAGACTCCCACCACCATCCAGCACATGGGGGAGGGAGGGGCACATTATTTATCCCAGAGGCTGGATTAAAGAAAATCCTTTAGAAAGACACCAAATCTCCTTTTAAAGACTCCAAGTGATGGAGATGGAGGACTCACCCCAGGTGAGCTGTTTCAATGTTGAATAACCCTCACTGGTAGGACACTGAATCTTATTTCAAGGTTGAACCTGTCTAAATTCAACGTCTAGGCATTGGATCTTGTTGTTCCTTTGTCAGCAAGGTTGAAAGCTACCCTGCTATCAGATTTCTTCTCCGTGTGTAAATATGTATACATAGTGATTGAGTCACCTCTCAACCTTCTTTTTGATAAACTTTTAGATTGAGCTCCTTAAGCCTCACATTTTAAGATATGTTTTCTAGCCCCTGGAAAATGTTTGGGGTCCTCCCTTGAACTCTTTCTAATATTTCCACATCCTTCTTGATGAGCAGACTTCAGAAGTGGATGCTGTACTTGAGCATCAGTCTTACCAATACTGTGTACAGAAGCGAGATCACTTTCAACTTGATATACCACTTTTTATATTTAGCCATTTTTGCCACAGCATTGCACTGCGAGCTCATGCTGAGGTGATTATCTACAATGACCACCCTAAGTCCTTCTGAGACGCTTGTTTTCCAAGAGTCTTTTGTCCTATAGGCATAGTTTTCATTCTGTGTTCCCAGCTGTATTACCTTGCATTTGGTTGTATTAAAAAGCATTTTTTGTTGGATTGTGACCATTTAACCAGGCAGTTCAGATTACTTTACAACAGTAACCGGTCCTCTTATTATTTACTTCCCCACCAATCTTTAACTGTAAACTTTACCCGCAAATATTTTTGTCATCATCTGACCTACCTTCCATGACACCATGCCAACAGTCATTAATTTTAATTTTAGCCTCCAAGTCTTTGTTGATGGTCTCAAATTAACCATTGCATTATTGTACCTGGGACTGATGTGTTGAAACTGTGTTGGCAATCCTCCAATCCTTTGGAATTTGGTTTTCAAGACTTGTTACACATTAATATTAGTGGTTAAGAGCTCTGCTAAATCCTTTAAACTCTTGGGTGTAAGTTATCCAGGCCTGTTGATTTGAAAATGTTTAATTTTAGCAGGTGCTGCTTCACAGCTTCCTTTGTTCCTTTCTATTCCATCCACAGCATCATATAGGATGGATATAGCCTTCTGCTTTGTTCCAAATGCAGAACAGAAATATTTATTAAACATTTCAGCCTTTTCTACATTATTATTTACAGTTATACCATCTGTATCTAGCAATGGACCTATACCTGATCTAAAGTTTGGGTTTATTCCCCTAATGTTTAAAACATGCTCCTTTATTATCTTAAACCTATTGGCAACCAATATTTCACTTATTCTTTTAGCTTCCCTTATCAGTTGCCTATATTTTTTCACTTATTCATTGCTGTTTAATTCCCCTCTTTATATATAAATTCTTCATTTTATTGCCATTTCCACATCTTTTAACTAGGATAACTTTTTGCCCAGTATACCTTTTTTTTGGTATGTCTGTGGAATTGTGGGGGTTTTGGACATTCATTAATTTTTGTTAAAACTTCCCACTTTTTAAATTTATGTTCTTGGTCAGTTATGCTGACAATTGCTTTAAGTTTTGGAAAAATGGCCCTATTACTGACTGATGCCATATTCTCTTTGCACAAAATAAATGTAACCAGATCATGATCACTGGTACCTAGGCAACTAATTTTTAATTTTTTAAATGTATACGTTTTCTCCCTCATATTTTTAAGTGAGGGTTTTATTTTAACGTTAGTAATAAAGTATAGTTCCTATCCTGGGACTAAGTCAGATTCTGCTCATGAAACCCTTTGAAATCAGTGGGTATTACTGGTGAAAATGAATGCTGAATTTGGCTCTACACATGGGCATAGGTTGTTTGGTGGCTTGGTTAACTGCTTGTCAGACTGATTTGATGACTTGCTAATTTACTTATTTTTTAAAAAATATTTAGGAATGAATGAATTCAGGTAGCTACACTTGTGCATTATGTGCATATCTCTTAGAGAAACTAATAAGAGACTGGAGATCCACTGGCACAACCTATGCCTATGTATGGTGTTAGCATTTTTTAAGTTGTCATCCTTTTTATTTTTATTTTTTTTCCTGTAAGGCCCCAAAGAATGAATTCCCTTTATTTCTCCCCACTTTTCAAGTGTGTTATCCAGGTACAGAATGTTTTAAATTGGGGCTTAGGAGCCGTCATCCTTTAGCTTCATGGTAGGTCATCATTATTAGCCCTTGTTGCAGTCAGCCCATCCACATCACATGCCAGGTAATGGCTGCTAACAGCGTACTTCGCAAGTATCTAAGAGCAGAGAAGCAGCCACCTGATACATATGATATAATCACACTTGCTACTGCTATTATTAGCTTTAAGGGAGTGCTGTGTCACAGCCATTTGTCTTTTTCCAGACTTCAGTAGTGCTGCGAACACAAGACTGGATTTTTCAGCAACCTTTGAACAAATTAGAGCTATTTGTGCTGAACACTCATGAAAATCTAGCTCCATATGGTGCACAGGTACATCCTTATTAGCAAGGGAATGATAATTCCTTGGTTTGTTCATGTGCCCAGTTATCTGCTGCCACTGTGCCAGCTGGCTAGCTGCGTGAGCTCACTATGCACATGGAACATGATAGTCCAGTAATAACTTAATTTATCTGTCTGAGGCATGCAAGTGAAAGAGAAGATGAGGCATGGTGTCCTTCTTAAACAGTAGATGTCAATTTTTTAATCTTCCAAACTTTCATTGCTTTTCATTGCTAACAAGATTATTTCATTCTTCCTTAGGAGTGACCGGAAAGTGAAAAAACAAGATGCTCCAACACCTTGTGAACGTCATTGCTGTAAGGAGGGGCCGATTAGAAATGGCCATGTTGGGCAGCGGCCACCATCCATCAACCCCGAGAGACTGAAAGATTTTGGGGAGGAGGACTACCTGAATGGGGACGTGAAGACTTGGGAAATGAAGATAGTGAGCCGTAATGAGGAATTGCTCAGAGATGCCCTTGACCCAGTCACTCAACCAAACAGTAGAAGCAGCCAGCCAACCTATAACAAGCTGATTCGATTTGAAGATATTAGTGCTGCAGCTTTCAAAATCCAGAGTGGTGTCCAGAAAACCCCCTGCATGGTATGGTATTTACAATGTTTTGTTCTCTGAATCTCTCTCATCTTATGGGAGTTAGTCAGAAATGACCAGGGAACGTGCATTAATAGCAGATGCGTCTCTATAGGATGATAATCCTTCCAACAATGTTAAAATTTTTCTTCCGTTTTTTCACTATCCTAAATTCTCAATTGCTTACAGTGACCTGTAGAATGAAGAATACTATTGCATTATGCACCCAGTTAAAAACACTTGCCACAAGTACTGTATCTTCTTGCTTATGTAGCAGTAAACTGTGTATTGTTGTGTCCCTTTCAACAATGTTATACTGAAGGCTTTGGCAGCACTTCCAGCATATAAACCCTTCACTTCATAACAGGCAGACATTTTTCAGCAGGGCCTCAGATTTAAATTTGGTAGCAGATGACTGTGTAATCCACTTAAAAAATAAAATTATTAAGAACCAATATCCCAATGGAAATTATGTAAAACTTTGCTGCATCCTTTATAAAGCACTTATCTGACCCATTATATTGCTGGAGCAAAAGTCAGTGTTCTGGGGTTGAGGTGATGGCTCCAGTGTAATAACCCAGCATGCACTATGTTGGAGACAACGATCTAACTGGGGTCTGAACATCATGGGATCTTTTAAAACAAAAGTGACTTAAACATCCAGAGTTAAATTCTGTATGTAGCATGCAGTGAGCAGGGGAAGTATGGAGCGCAAGATGCATATGCCTTTTCCATAGGGTTGTGTATATTGGGTCTTTAGGAGCCCAAATATCGTGTTATCTAGGTAAACTTGAATAAGCATGCATAGCTCAGGTTTGCTAGCTATCTGTTTTTCATGTGTTTTCTGTCTTGGTTGGATTTTTTCCTCAGATATTTAAGTCACAATGAAGTAAGAATGAGGTCTTTCATCACTATGTCCAAAGAATAAAATAACAGGAGAGAACACAATTCAGCCCCTTATTTTTCTCTCTAACCATTCCACACTGCCTCAAGGGGGAGAGAAAGATAGTAGGAAAAATAGATTTGTTTTTTTTAAAACAGAGAAATTTTTTAAGCCATCATCTTTCTCTGAGTCTCCCATTGTGTCCTGTCTTGTCAGTCTGTTTTAGACACAGCAGTGGCCTGATGCCCATAGCTAAGGTTTCCTATCACTTTTATATGCAAGCGGGCAGTGGAGTTAGGGTGACCAGATGGCAAGAGTAAAAAATCGGGATGGGGATGGGGGGTAATAGGTGCCTATATAAGAAAAAGCCCCCAAAATTGGGACTGTCCCTATAAAATCGGGACATCTGGTGGAGTAGGCTCACGGCTATCCTTAGGTATACGCAGCTGCGTAGGGCACCCCTGGGTCCTAGTTAGGGTGACCAGATCACCCAGGTCAAATATCGGGACGTGGGGGTGAAGGGGCGGGGCAAAAAAAAAAAAGCGGTGGCAGAGCAAAAAAACACACACACCCTTCCCCTCCCTCCGCAAGCGCTGGAGGGAGGACCCGGAGACTCAGGGGGAGTGTGGGGCCGGGGTGAGTGAGAGTCCGGCCTGGCCCCGAGTGCATGCAGGACTCAGTCGGCCGGTACCTGGAGGGAGAGTAGGGGGTGGCCCGCGGGGCCAGGCGGCAGCTGTTCTCCCCACCTGGGCAGCGGGACTCGGGAGCAGCCGCTGCTGCAGCTCCCATTGCCGTGGGGGGAGGAAGCGGCCGCTGGCCAAGCTTGGTGGCTGCGGCTCTGGCGCCCACGAACCCCCCGAGCCTGGGCCTGTTGCAAGGACCCAGCTGCGCACACGCTACGCACGCCCAGCCCCTAGCCAGTCGCATCTGGGCTGGCTGCCCAGCTGGTGCAATCCCGCGGGCGGCCCCAGAATGGGGGCAGCAGGCCCCAGCCGCCCCCGTCCCGCTCGGGTCCTGCAGGGGAACAAACGGGGCTGGGCTGCCGATGCCTCCGCCCCGCGGCCGCCGCGGGATTGCACCAGCAGGGCAGCCAGCCCAGACGTGACTGGCCAGGGGCTGGGTGCAGTGTGTGTGCTGCTGGGTCCCCGCAACAGGCCCGGGCTCGGGGGGTTCGGACCCGGGCACCAGAGCCGCAGCCGCTTCCTCCGGCCGTAGCAGTGGGAGCTGCAGCAGCAGTTGCTCCCAAGTCCTGCTGCCCAGGTTGGGAGAACAGCTGCTGCCTGGCCCCGCGGGCCACCCTCCTACTCTCCCTCCAGGTACCGCCCGACTGAGTCCTGCATGCACTCGGAGCCAGGCCGGACTCTCACTCACCCCGGCCCCGCGTTCCCCCTGCGTCTCCGGGGCCTCCTTCCAGAGCTTGTGGAGGGAGGAGGAATGGCATGCTTGGGGAAGAGGCGGGGATTTGGGGAGGGAGCCTTCTGGGCTCCGGAGCCTTTGCTTGTTTGTCCAGTCTCCCGACCTAACCAACTTGAGTTGGTATTTATTTGTCAGATTTAAAACTGCATTAAGGAAAGAAAACCAGAACAGAGTGAACTTTTTTTGTGTGCTGGATATGTAACATGTAAATAATTTACCATTTCCTCTCTGATTTTGGCTATCTATAAAAATTTCTGTGGTTTTTAACATTTATTTTGCTTAATATAACCTCTCCAAAATACATCTTAAGTCACAGGAATCCACAGAATACACATGCCTTAAAAGTTCTGGCAAGCTACAGGTTTTATGTAAGCACCATTCTTTATAAAGTCCAGACATGAGCATATCTGATGGGGGTTAGGAGAGAAAAAAGAACGAAAAAGACACCAGTGACTAATAAAGTAAAACTGTAGAAGAATATATTAAATGGCAAGTTCTATTTAAATGTGGAGAGCAGAAATGCTGCACTGACTCCTTGTACACTGATAGCCTGGGCCCTCACTTCCATGCACCTCACACAATCATTTACTTCTGTGTAAAATGCTACTGCTCAGACTTAGGGAGACCATAAGTTCCATTTTGGCTGGGACAGTCCCTTTTTGATCAGTTGGCAACAGCAAATGGGACAAATGCCCACTTCTGTCAAAGTGAGGTGTGGAGGAACATGTGTGTGTGGGGAGCGGCAATGCTAGCCCCTTGCAGGGTGGGGAAGCAGGGCTTGGGCTGGGGGTAGGCAGGGCTCTGGCAAGCAGCGACGCTGACCCCTTGTGGGGGCAGGGGCAGGGCTCAGGTGGGGGGTAGGCAGGAGCTGGGCAAGCAGCGACATAAGCCCTGTGCAGGACGAGCAGCTCTGGCCAGCCCTTCACGGGGATAGGGCTCAGGTGAGTGGCTCAGGCTAGCCCCACGCGATATCCCATTTTCCCTTACAGAAATATGGTCACCCTACTCAGACTCCAAAAGGGTGTGAAGCCGTGAGGAACCAGACAGATTCAGCAAAAGTGACTGTGGTGCAAGCTTCACTATGCTATCAAGAAACTGCCGTCACCTAGTGAGATCATCTGTAAATTGGAGTCCTCCCTCATCTTTTGCCTCTCCACAGACACTGCCAGTGTGATAGTGTTCCACGTGATGTGGATACCTGTGCACAAGGAAGTGTACTAGTGCATGAACTTGGGAGCAGGGGTAGTGGTCTCATTACAACTCATCTGCCAGCTTCCAGGTGGCAGTGACTTCATCATTGCTAGCATTGGATAGACTGGAGCCAGCAACACAAAAGTGAAAGGTTCTGCATTTCATTACCAATCCAAAGGGCCATCTAATTGCCTGCATTGTGTTTTAAACATGTTTTCTGGGCCAAATTGAAAAAGGCAAACCCATCATGTTATACACCAATGAATGTCTTCTCCAAAGTACCACTTGTGAAGAGGTCATTAGAACTATATTTTCTACCTCAGGCCCTGAGGGAAATTGTTGAGGCTTTTTAAGCATAATATGATATGAATGATAGAATATACCGTATTTTCCGGCGTATAAGACGACTGGGCGTATAAGACGACCCCCAACTTTTCCAGTTAAAATATAGAGTTTGGGATATACTCGCCGTATAAGACTACCCCTCTTCCAACGCACACCAAAAAAAAATTAAAAAAACATCAGATTTGATTTCAATATGGTAATTTTAATTCAAATGCTTATGACATGCAGGTACTTAGCAGGAAAATTGTCACTTATAAACATAAGGCTGTTTGTCATCAAACATGTAAACATAAAACAGTGCAAGTGGATTAAACTTTTCCTAATTCACTCTAAAGCTGAAAGGAAGGATAAGACAATAAACCCATGGGAGCTGCCATGCTATTTGTTTTCTAAGCTGTCAACCAAACTGGAACTGATGATGATAGGAGGAAGATAACAAACAAGAGAGAGAGAGCAAGTGCCGGGCAAGTCCCTGGCGAGTTAGCAACGCCCATCATAACTGCAAGCTACGGTATTTTTACAGGTTTTGCTGGCGTGACAGTTTCCCTTTAAAAGCCTTCAAAATCCTCCTGTTCGTCATCTGATATCATAAGTACATCAATGACATCTTGTGATACATTTGTAAGGCAGTCATCGTATGGATCGAATTCCGTATCAGATGGTGTGGTCTCAGCTTCGGCTTCCTCTTCATCTTGCCACAAGTAGTCGTCCTCCATACCATCTAATGAATTTGATATGCCACACTTCTTGAAAGACTTGATTACTGTTTCTGCATCAATATCATTCCAGGCTTTTATGACAAACTTGCACAAAACATCCAACTGTGGAGCACGCATGTTTCCTCCTTTTGTGAATGACTTTTCGCCGCTAACCATCCATTCATTCCACTGTTCTTGAATGCGATCTTTAAATGGCTTGTTTAGGCACACATCCAGTGGCTGTACCAACGATGTCAATCCTGCAGGAATAACTGCCGCATCTGTGTTTAGTCTTGCGAGCATTTGCTTGGTGCTGGGAGTTAAATGAGCCCTGAACATATCCCACACCAGGAGACTACATTTTTGAATAAGTCCACCTGGTCGCCTGCTCCACACATTAT
Organism: Trachemys scripta elegans; assembly: GCF_013100865.1. Classification (NCBI taxonomy): domain Eukaryota; kingdom Metazoa; phylum Chordata; order Testudines; family Emydidae; genus Trachemys; species Trachemys scripta. The sequence continues at coordinate 68,140,790 of NC_048304.1, forward strand.
CAAGCCATAGCTTTACCCCTTCTTCATCCATCCAGCCTTTTTCATTCACATGTACAAAACAACCAACAGGGAACTTGAATTTCGGCATTGTTTTTCTTTTAAAAATAATCATTGGTCTCAGTTTGGCGCCATCAGCTGTGCATCCTAGTACCACTGTAAAACTGGACTTCTCATGTCCTGTTGTTTTAATTAAAATTGTTTTTTCACCTTTTTGATGGACAGTTTTATTTCCAACCATATCAAAATTCATTGGAGTTTCATCCATATTTCCAATACTACTTAACGCATAGCCATGTTTAGCGCGCTGTTGTATTACATATCGACGGAAACTATTTACTTTGCTATCAAGATCTGCAGGTAATTTTGGGGCAATTTTCATCTTTTGCCTCAGTACCATATTATGCCTTCCCATGAATCTAGTACACCAGAATACAGTGGCCTTAAATCTGTTGCTGTGATCTGGGTTAGATTTGGCCCACTGAAGTGCAAACAAATGTATTTTATTTCGTGTCACTACATAACCGTTTTGGCGATGCTCATTCACCAGGTCTGCTACATGTTTTTCGAGTTCTGGCCAATGTGGAGTGCCTCTTCTTAATGCACACTTACCCCTTGGCATACTCTAATGCTTTTTCATTTGCTTTCCAGTCCCGAACCATCTTTTCTGTTACTCCATATTGTCTTGCAGCAGCGCAGTTATTATGTTCCATGGCAAAGTTTACAACTTTAAGTTTGAAACTGGCTTCATATTTCTTTCTTCTTGCTGGTGGAACCATGATGGGGTTTTGACTGTTGGACATTTGTATACTGTACTGTATGTATTGGTGCTATACTGTATGAACAGGTACAGATACTGGTGCTGTACTGTATGTGGTACCCAGTATACAACAACCAGCCAATCACGGCAAGCGATGTACCTTACCGGCAATTGGCTGGTTGTTGTATACAAAGCCTGCTTGGATTGGTCAGCTCTCCCTGCCTGCCCAGCCCTCCCTGTTTCCAAGACTATCAGAGCGGTAGCGCAAACACGCCTCTTTCATCCGTCTGGCCCGCCCTTGTATCCTATTACCTCCTTCTCTGTCTCTCAGATCTCGCACATGCGCGCCTGCGCCGCTTCACTGCAGTCCTCAGGAGCGAGATCTGAGAGGCAGAGAAGGAGGTACAGTAATAGGATACAAGGGCGGGCCAGACGGGTGAAAGAGGCGTGTTTTTCTGGGCACAGCACCGCTCTATCTCTTTTTTCCATACCGTGGGCGTCCCGGACACCTGCAGCTTGCTCTGCCCTTCACTTACACCTTCCCGGTGAGGTGCCCCCTCACCTCGTCATCGGGTGGGGATGCGGCCGCGGCCGTTTTTGAGCTCCCCCCACCATATGCGGCGACCGCAGATTCTCCAGTCCGGCTCGGAAGTTTCAGCACCCGCCCTATAAGACGACCCCCGACTTTTGAGAAGATTTTCCTGGGTTAAAAAGTAGTCTTATACGCCAGAAAATACAGTAACATGCTTCAGCATCTCTCCAGTCAATTGCAACATCTTCCATAAAGCTACCAACTTTGAAAGTGGGCGTGCATGCAAATGTAAAGGGATGTAGCAATAAGTTTGTGTGATTGTTTTGGTTCTTGATGTGCATGCTGTTGTGTTACAGTAGCAACTGGAGGCCCTAGCTGAGAACAGGGCCCCATTGCACATAGGGTTGCCAATTCTGACTGGACATATTCCTGGAGGTTTCATCAAATGACGTAATCTTTAATTAAAGATTAATCTTTTGTCCTGGAGTCTCCAGGACTTAACCAGGAGGGTTGGCAAACCTAGGCTTACAGCAGGTTGGGGAAGATCTGGGAACAGACAGCTATTGTTACTATGAGGAGTATAATAGTTACAGTATACATAGGCCTCGTGGAAGAATGTAAGGAGAAATTTGAAGAGGGTGGCCTGCTAGTTAAAATGTCCCTAACACATAGTGTAGATGTAGCCTGAGTTAGTTAAGCACCTGAAAATAGCTTAACTGAATTAACTTCTAAGAAAATAAATGTCTATTTCTGCTTTCTATAAAATGCATTGCACTTTAAAAGTCCAACAATCCATAAAATATCTTTCCAAAACTGTTCAGTTGTCATAATTAATATGGTATGACATATTGCAATATATACATATAGAGAGATTTAATATATATCGTCCAACTGTATATTTAAAATAACACAACCTCTCTTCATTCACTGGCCTAAATTAGGGCCTGATCCTGCAAACCATAGTCCTTACGCCCATCTTAAGTTGGTGGAAATCAAGTCCCTGTTTCATAAAGTTGTATGCTGTTTATATAACAGTCACATTCGTACCAGATGACTGAATTTTGGTGGCAAGTGAAATGGTTTTGTTCATGTAGTGATGTATATAATAAAGTAATATTAAAAAAATGCAAACTTGCATGTGGTATCCGTATCCATGTGAGAAATGATGCATGTGTGGTATTAAGGTAAGGTGGCTCCATACAAGGAAGGAAGTCAAAAATAAAACTTATAACCTTCTTTTAAGTATTACTCTAAAAATATCTGAATTATCTTTTGCTGTAAAATATGTGACATATACAGATACATAATGGTGCGGTGTAAATGTTTTATGGACAGTTGTTTGGCATGATCTACATAACTCCCAAGAATCTTGGAAATTACACCAGACCATCATGTATTCTTTCTTAATGGAAATATGTAATACTTATATTTTGCTGGAACTGACTAATGATTGTGCTGTGGTAAAACTAGTGAAAGACTGTCTTGGAATGTAGGCATGTAAAATACCTCAGCAACATAATGATCGTTTTCCTGTGCTTTAGTATTCTAGACTTTCAAAGCAATATGGAATGGATATCTATCTAAAGAAAGAGTTCCTTCAGTACACAGGATCTGTAAAGGAGCGAGGTGTGCTTTACCTGCTAACATCTCTACAGCAGGTACGACAAATTATCCAAGCCTATAAAGAACAACAAAAAATTAAACATGCTTAATCTATTTGCAACTTCGTGCTGCAAAATTAAAGGTGATCCTATTATCTGTAAACCTTCCCTGGCTTGCTGTGTTTTCTCATTTAAGTATTCAGATACTGCTGGGTTGAGCAGCCTAGACATGCCTGTGAATAAATTAATTAAAACATAGTACTTATATCTTTGACAAATCAACAGGATTTTTTAAATGATATCTTATGGGAATAATTGAAGGAAAAGTTGGTAGTATGTAGATTTTAGAGCTTATTCATGGTGTTTGAATGAGTTGATCCTGATGCATATTATATACTACTAGACTGACAAAAAAATGTTGAAATCCCAAATCGCGTGTGGATTCTGAGAGAAGAACCTCGATTAGTGAATGGTCTGGGGGAGAATTCCAGCAGTTTGAATACTGGTTTTATCCCCCTTGTTGTATAAGATGTGTTACCTAGCTATAGAAGAAATAATATTTAGCTTAGATAGGGCACTTTAGAAGTATTGATTTTTACAGCCACTCTGCATCATTATGTTATAGAGGGGGAAAGTGAGGCAGAAAGGTCAAGTGATTTTCTCCAGGGCAGAGATGAGGACCTGATCTTGTGTCTATTAAAATCACTCTGAGTTTGGCTGTGATTTCAAAGGGAGAAGGATTGGGCCAGGGAATATTAGAGCTGGGATTCAAACTCAAAAGTTTGTGGTTCCTAGTCCTGTGTTTTAAGATCACACGACACTGTATATCTGTGCCATACCTTGATAATGTAACACTGGGGAAGAAGACTTAAAAAAGGCTAGCACAAAACAGTTGAAATCATCCACCATTAATCTTTGCATGCTTATATGACTAAGCTGCCATTTTCTGTGATACTGTGTGACCTAGAAGCAAATTTGTTTTGCAGGAGCAGCAGAAAAAGGGTGTGATAGTGGCTTCTGACAGTAACTTTTCCATGGCAGTAGCATACCATGCCTCAGAACTCCGCATTCCAGTATTTGTCATCATGTCTACTAGCACTTCGCCAGCCAGAGTGAAAATGTGCCGTGAGTATGGTGCCATGGTGATCTCCTATGGCACTACAGCCAAGGATTCCCAGATCCATGCAAGGAGGCTGGCCCAAGAGAATGGCTATCTATACCTCGAAGAGTAAGTAAGTTTTATCAGATAATTGTTCAGAATCTTCAGCTCCGTAAAACCCATTTGGTGTCGTATTTTATTACAACCGAAAATCTTGACCCTTGCTCACCAAGGTTTCACTGAGTTTCCTATGAGCCTGGGACAGACTTCCTGAGAGTCTGGACTGACATTTTTCATTTTTCTGATGAGTCCATGAGCACTGGCACTCTTGCATGGTTTCCTATCCAAATGAGGCAAATTTGTGGCTTTGGTTGGAATTTGTATTGAGCTTTTGTAATGGTTCAGAGCGGGGCCGGCTCTCGGCACCAGCAAAGCAAGCAGGTGCTTGGGGAGGCAAATTTGCAGGGGCACAAGTATCCCGCATGAGAGCTGAGAACCAACAGGGAGCCCTGGGAGCTGTAGTTCCTTGGTTAGCTCCCTGCCTATAGAGCCAGCCCTGGAGCAGGGAAAGAACTACATTTCCCAGCATTCCCTTGGCCGCAATTAACAGGAAAGGGAGGGGGAAGGAGCGTAGAACTGAAACCTCATGCTGTAGCTTGCTGTAAATGGTAGGAACAGAGCCAGCTCTAGGTTTTTTGCTGCCCCCCCACCTCAGCCTGGGCTCCTCCTTAACCCCTGTGTTGCCCCAGCCCTGCACTCCCCCCGCCCACACCCCCTGCTGCCCCAGCTCTGGCCCCCACCTGCACTCCCCTGCGGCCCCAGCCCTG